>NC_083470.1:21374669-21544669 GCF_030014155.1 Tachysurus vachellii | reverse complement strand
CCTGGAAACTATAAAAGTAGTCAAACATAAACGGTAAAAATTCATATAAATAAATAAATAAATAAATAAATAAATTTGAATATAGCTTTCTTAAAAGAAATAGATGTAAACCTTATGCTCCCATATGGTGTCCCTGATTTTTTAGTACACATTCAATATAACATATCATTGCTATCAGAAATAGACAATACTGTGAGACCCAAAGCACTGGGAAAATAATCATCCCCTTCATGTTTTCACAGTGTTTTTTGTTATTGTTGCAGCCAGAAATGCTTGAATTTGCACTTTTTCCCCCCCAAAAAAACAATTTGATATGCTGTACTATGTTGTGTTTGAGACACAAGAACTGAAGAGGCCTTTGGCTAAATGAGCTCTGTAAAGATTGTTGCACAAGTCTTGGCTCAAATCTGTGAAAAAGTTCAATTCATTTTGAAAAATTGTTAGCTCCTCCAAACATTTTGCAGTTTGTGTGATATTGTGTTCATTTCTGCAATTAAGAGATCACAAAATTCCGGATTGACTGAATACACAAGCTGCAACTCATTACCTGTGAATCTTGAAAAAAAAGAGGGTTAAAATGGGAGCAGAATTTGAATCTGTACATGAAAGGGTTGAAGGTTTGTTATGAAGCAATAGAAGGTAATTAGGTAATTATATATATATCTATACATGTATATATCTATATATATATATCTAAGCTGAAATTGACAAGTTTGCCTAAACTGATAGCTCTTAAGTATTAATTTAATCACACTGTCTAAAGGTGATTCTGATTTAGTCTCGTGGTAAAAGACAAATGAATTAACATGTACATGTACCACTGCTGCGCAGGCTGTAATGTTAGACTTTATTGTCTGATATTTTCTAACAGATTCATGCGGAAAATGTGTATGACTGCACTGGGTGAAGACATGTCCTGCTTGTACCGGGTGTAATGACAGAAAAGCATTTAACTTTTGTTGAGAGTTTGCAGCTTTGAATCCTAATGATAATTTATTCTTTTAGCAGAAGCTTTTATCCGAAGCAGTGTACAATTAAGCTGAGCAGATGAAGGTTAAGGGTCTTGCTCAAAGCCCCAACAGTGACAGCTTGGCAGTACTCGTTGTTCCCATGATAGGTGCGGTGACCCTGCTCAGGATAAAACGGTCACTTAAAATTAATATTCATTCTAATGCAGTCCCTGGTGAAAAAATCCTTTCTAATTGTTTTTATCTCATCAACTTCATTAACAATGAAATCACTTAATAGAAACCATTAGGCCATTTCTAATTAAGAGGTTTTTCTTTGCAGTGGCTTCTGTAGACATGGTACCAAACAACATGTCCCTTTGGAGTTTTCTCAGTGATTATTTTAAAAGATTCTTTTTTGTTTTACTAGACCCATGCCTTGCCGGTATTCGCCACATTTGCGCTTTTGACACTTGCCAATCTTGGGCATCAGAAGAGGGCAGATAGCTCTTTCATTTCTATTGTGCTACACTGTGATGCAACCTGAGTGAAAATTTGATAAAAAAAATGCAAGTGTCTGGCTTTATATTTACTCGGAAAGTTTGGTAGCTGTTCTATGATCGGGGAAAGCTGGTGGGCGGGAATTGGCAGGTCACCAGATTGGGGAGAAAACGTGGAGGAATAAACTCCTGCTTACAATGCACACTGTAAAACCTGTGCCAAGAAATGCGTTCTCAGTGATGTGCAGATCTAAAATAGGTTTTGCTCCAATTAACACCAACATTGTCTGGCAGAGAAACATGTCCATAGGGGCTGAGACAGTGAACTTTAAAAAATGGACACTGCCTCTGTAGCCAACATGCTGACTCAGACTAAACAAACATCCAGTCTCTCAGTGTGCAGTAGACAGATACAGTCCTGGTAGCCTATAAAGCTTGCTTGCATTACAGAAAGTTGTGATGCTACATATGCATAGTGAAACCAAACAAGCAAATTGGGAATTCCGTGCAATTTGATACATCCCTGTTGGGCCAACTGCCATGTCTGAGGTTAGACTTCTTCTGCTCCAGTGACTAAAGACGAGCTGAGGGAATTTCTAGGTAAGCACCATATATACAGTACACAGAAGTCCAGCTGTTTCAGGAGTGATGCATAAAGTAGCTGTAGAAAAATCTCATGTGCAGTTTACAGCAGTGCAAATGAAACACGGTGACCTTGAATGGTGAGTAAATTAAAAAGAACAATGTTGTTCTTAAGCATTCAGGAATATGATGAAATTTCCTAGAAAATAATAGACACAACCTCAAAGCTGAACATAAAGACCTGTATTGAGTGAGTGAATAGCAATACATAAGTCATATCTTTAAGCCTGGATTATATTTGTTTTTAACTAAACATATGTAAGATGGCTGCTGTGCAGTTGAAGCAATGTTTGTTAACTCTGCATATTATAAAACAGTGTACAATGTAAATAGTGGGGAAAGTGTAACACCATGTTGTTTGCAACTGATTATACAAACTAGTATTGTGTTTCAGTTAAATACATACAAAGGTCTGTTTTGTGAACAAAACTGCCAAATGTCTTAGATGTAAAAGTAACTTTAAATCTTCTGGATCTAGATTCCAACTTTAGATTTAGCTCATTAAAATAAAAGCAGAAATGTTAAAAGAGAAACAGAATTTGTAAGTGTGTTGAACATTGGTGTACTCAGATACCTGATGGTCACAGCTATTTTTGGTTCCAACTAGTTGTTTCAATGTTCCAGAAGTACATAAGGTACACAAGCAAGTACAGGTTTGTGACCAAATGCTGCTTGACTTGCCCTTGCTTCTGCCTGCAAAGTTATGTATCATGTATAATCCAGGCCTTAGTACTGATGTTGTAAACCCAGATGACTTCAACCATTGCCTCTGCCAGTTAACAGGAATGTACTTAAAAGCCTGTCATGATGACAAGATACCTCATGAAGCAACACTTACACCAGCTCTGAACAATAAGCACCATTCACTACTCTAAAAATTTCCCTCACCCAGGATTCAAGCAGTCTCAAAGGATGGTGTAAGCCTGATGCAAGCAAAACAACCAACTGCTTGTGTATCCAGAGCTTTGTCTGACAAAAGACAAAACTACAACAAATGGAACTCTTCAGACCACAGAGTTGGTTCTGAAAAGATTGCATCAGCACATGTATGGTGCTAGGTTTCAATGTGGTGTAGCAAATATCATTTCTGCCTCACAGCTCCAGGGTCCCTGGCTTGATCCTAAGCTAGGGTAAGTGTCTGTGAGGAGTTTTACATGTTATACCCATTCAGGTTTCCTCTGGGTTTTCTGATTTCCTTTCACCTTCTGAAAACCTGCCATCCCATTCAGGGTGTATACCAATCTGTTGCTGTGACAGATTTCAGATCCACCATGACCCCTTGACCACTGAAGATGAGTGAATAAATGAATGTATATTGAATTCAGGAAATGCCATTTTGATGATATACCCTATATACCCTATTAATTGTGGATGCATTGTTCAAGAATTTTGAAGATGTTCTTAATCAATGTTATCTCAGTGAGGAGAAGGTCATATACACCGCAGTACAAAAACTTGTCTACTGGACAGCATAATGCAAATCTTTAGGAAAAAACTGCCACTGAGGACAATGAAGCGAATACATAATGCAGCCACATTAGTTCATTAGACATTAAATTTGTTGAAGATGGACTTGGAATGATTGGCAAGCATATTTTAGGCCTTAATGCTAAGATGGGGGTTCTGAAATGGTGGCACGCAGCACAAGTGCTTTATACAATGACATTTGTTTGACATAAATTCTATCATTTACTTAAAAAAATGTTCATGTTTGTTTTTGTGATTAATGTGATTTCATGATGAAATTCACACCTTTAAGTTGTTAAGGACAATTTACATCGTGGAATTCATTATGAGATAGTAATAGTAATGAGACAGGAATAGTAACTTCTCATTGACCATACATTGTAGGGTTGAAACCTTCAACCCCTGTTACTTGGTTCCAAAAGACTGAGAAAATATGACAATGAATATGACATGGCATAAAAAATCATACTCTAGCCTTGGTCAAGCCAACTAGGTAATCTTTTTATCCCCATGAAGAAATACAACAATGAGTGAAAGCTTGAACCACTTGCTTCAAGCAGCTAAGGAGCAAAACGTGAAAGAAGCAGGTGAATAAGAGATGTGTTCACCAGCCACCTGATTTTTTTTCTATTGGGAGGGTGATAGACCATGTGGTAGAACAGGTCAACAAACCTGTCACATGACTGCACAATGTCACCATCTTTCATCCACACATCAGTGGCCCATTCAAGTGCTTTCCCAGTGAGCTGTGAGATGAGCTGAGCCATGCTGCCTTTATCAAACGTGATCTCTGGAGAGGAGAAGTACAGTCAGCACTGTATTTGGAAACCCAGGCATGTCATACTTGTCAAGAGAAGCTTGTTACCTGACATGGGCACCAGTAATGGAATTCATCACGTGTTGAAGCTGGCTAGGGAGAATTGCTAGTGTTGCAAAGATTTACTGACTGAGCTTTACTTGTTGCTGTTCACTGACTACACCACCATGAGCAGAGAGAGGTGCTGGAATTGACTGAACCCATCGTGCTCCCATGTTTTTACCAAAGTCATCTATCGTGAAGCAGATATATGAACACTAGAGCAGCTTTTCTGGTACAAATAACACTAAGTTCTGACTGATATCTTCTAGTAACTGTTCTTTGTAAGGTTGCTTGGTTGCAGAACAGGTACCGCAGTGTCTCTGGTTTAATCCAAATCTCATACTACTAAGATTTCACATATTGTCCCTCTAGTCATATGTGTGTTCCTCTCAGTTCCCCAGTTTATTTCCACCCACAAAACATTTCTGTAAATAAATAGCTTGGCAGCTGTAAATTGAATGTATGCATGTTGCTCTATAATACAATAATGGCCCTTTCAGGCTGTATTGCTATTCATATGGCTATATCTGCATAAACGTTTATTTATTTGCAGATGCTTTTATCCAAAGAGATTTACAATTCAGCTGACGAAATGAAGGTTAAAGATCTTGCTCAGTGACACTTGGAAACCAGTGTTTCTGGAAAAGGCTCTACGTGACCCTAAACAGGATAAGCTGTTTACAGAAAATCCAAGTTCTTGGTAATGCAGGTCATTGTATTTGACCTAATGACTTTCATTAGCAGTTACACCATTAGATACGTAATAGACACCATTAGGCCATTACTAATTAAAGTGTGGTTTTATACACATTTGGCTATGCAATATGCCAAGCAAACATTCTTATTTTGGATATACTTTCATTAATATTTAGTTGTATACTGTACTTTCATGTATTTCTAAATGACTGCTCTGATATTGTCCAGGTTTGCCTATTTTTCAATAACAGAGACAGTGCAAACACTGCTTTGGGACTGCTTTTCTAATGGTGACTCGGTGGTAAGGTAGTAATTATTACAGAAGCCACAATTGGGCCATTGAGCTAAAATATTATTAAATTTCTTCACTTATAAGTCGGTTTGCATCAGAAAAATGATTGAACTTTAAAGTGTACCTGCATACAGTATGTTCTAGCCCTTAATATGATGTATGACTGTGATTATTGTGTGGTGTGGTACTGCTCTGTTATCTCATTCAAGGGTAAAACTGCTATAGGTTACTGCTCTATGTCTGATGTCAATCACTTAATACAGATACATCTACAGATAAATGTCACGAGGTGGCAAAGCAATCAGAATAATCTCCATCCCAGCAGGAGGAGGACCGTCATCCAAAAAAGCAGTCTGGCAAAGGCATAATTTGGCATGCTTAAGTGTCAGACAGTTTGAAGTATGTGCTAAAATATGTGTGTACTGCTCACACTTTGCTCATTGATTTGTAATGTTTATGCTCCTAAATCATGTGACATTACTTAATACATTTCCAGGTTCTTGAAAGTCTTGCTTGCTGCTCAGTAATAAAAATCTGGAAGACATTAGATGGCAAGATCTCCGCGTAGCTCAGTCACAGCATTGGTTCTATCATTTGGTCACTGAAGACAAATACACCTGCCAGAAAGATTCATAGGGCATCTGTTTGAGTCTAGAGGTGCGCATTGGAACTGGGATCCCATGGGACACAACAGAAAAGATGCATGAGAAGGCTTTTTTTACAATCACGCAGGCGCAACTGAGTGGTGAGATACGCATTTACTGTACAGCTTCATTCATTAATCCTTAACAACTGCCTAGTCAGGTTCATGCTGTTTAAATTAAGCTGTTAATTTTCTTATATTTTGGGAAATAGAACCAATAGGTATTTGATTGATTCATTTGTTAGGAAATATCTCAGACAGGTACTGTACAAAGCAAAATAACAAAAGCCTGAGCTGAAATTAAAAGAACAGATCTCTGAGATTACGTATGGCCTCAAGTGATGTAGCTGAGGTTGAGGAAAAGTCAGAGCCAGAATTAACACAGCATGTTGTCAAGTGCAGGTATTTCCAATATAGGATTGCCCAGTGTTTCTGGGTCATTGTGGGAAAGGTTCAATAAAGGGGATAACACCTTTTCAATTTAGGCCACACCCAGTTGAATACGGATACAGATACTGATACATATAGGTACTGTATAGAAAGCACAAACAGATGCACTAATGTTACTGCACTTAGTTGCACTCCTAATTTTTAGGATTAATTTTTTTGGGCCACCTTAAGGATGGAAACACTGACATATACCCGGCATTACAGTATAGTATAGTAGAAATGTTCTGATTTAGACATTTTTTCTGTGCACGGAAAGACTTGGCTATGTTTGTGATTGAGAATAAAATGTCAAGGACCAAACATGAACCAGTTTTCAATAGGCAAAAGAAAATAGCTATGACATTGCTGTTAACCTGCTGTAAATGAGTTATTTTACACAACTCTGTGGGTAGGATTTTAGAGAATTTTGGCCTTCAGTTCTAAATGAGCATTAAATTGCATTTATTATTGTCTGATGGCAAAGATGAAATAATGGCAAGACCATGTATGTGGGAAGCTTTTAAGGGGATCTAACGGCTCTTTTGTGTATTATGATCTCATCTCCTGATGTTAATGTAGTCTGATAGAGAATGACGGTGACAACACAGTGACTGTTTTGGCACAGCTTTAGGGAACAAATCCCTAAAAACCAAATGGGTAGCAGCACTGCAGCACTGTCCCAATTCCCCATAAAAAAAAGAGGGAGCGACAGCGAGTCAGATCCAAAAGCCAGTCATCACTGGACTCGGGAGCAAAAGCAAAATCATTTTCAGGGCTTAAAATAACAAATAGAAACAAAATAAAATGAGTAAAATTCTATAGGTTATAAGAACAGGAAAAAAAAAAGCAAAAACATTGCCTGCTTTTTTTTTTTTTTTTTTTTTTTTTTTTTTTGGTTGTATAAGGAAAAAGTGCTCATACCAGTACTATTATTAGTCAGATATCCTGTAATAAGACATTAGATCACTGATATATTTAAGACCAAGACCATTTAATTCTCTGCACATTAATATATCTGTATTGACTATTAAAATGAGTGTGATGTTTAATATGAAGATAAAAGGAAGAGAAAGCTTAAGCACTGCAGCACTTCTAGCACAGGCCAGATCCAGACGGAGCAGACCTGCAGTGCTCCTGTAAAGCAGAGCAGACCTTGAGATTAGAAGAGCACTACGTAGTAAATTCAATATTCAGATCAGGATTTTAAAACTAGAATTTTTTTCCATGCCACTAATGAAGCATGGACGAAGCAAGAACAGTATTTTATAGGATTTTGATTTTTTGTTTTAAGTCCCTAATAACATTATAGCACCCGCATACACACATCAAAGAATTTCACTGGATCTCTGAATCCTAAAATTTAGCATATAAATATCTTGCACATCAGTTTTTCCATCTGAATTTCTGCTTGTCTAGGTCTTATCATCTGTCTCTGCCTATCATCTCCTAATCCCATGATCATCAGAGCTGCACACGTACAGGTCCCTGCTCCTGCTCTACTGCAGAGGGTCTGTGAAAGGTCTATGATCCTGTACTGAAATAAAGCAGTCTGACATCACTATCTTTCATCTTTCAAGCCTCATCGAAAAGAAATCATGTGCTCCTGCTTATGCAACAGACAAATGCCAGAAACACCTCGGAGCTTCAGACACAACGCATTCCTGCAGCAGATCCACATCACACACTGCAGCGGAGACTCGCAGTAATACACACACACTTCAGTCACCTCAGTATCAAGGGTAGGATTATAAGAGGGAGATGATAGGTGAGGGGGCAAAGAGAAAGAAGACTGATGCAGGTGGATGACACTATGCGTGTGTGAAACTTCTCTCATTCATACATCCATAATGCAGCAGGCATGAACTAGACATACCATACTGCCTGTCCTTCCTCAGTCAGAGGCAGAAAACATTATCATTCTCCTCACAGCAACCTTGCAGCGTGAGCTTGTGCCAAAACTCTCTCACCTCTCTCTCTCTCTCTCTCTCTCTCACACACACACACACACACACACACACACTCGTTCCTTTCCTATATCTCATTTAGTATGTCACAGTCGCCCTGGTTACTTCATGCACACACATACACACTTACTGTACAGGTACCATGTGACAAGCACACTGGACAAGTATCAGGAACAGCGTCACACACTTACACATTTGCACCAGTGCCAGGTATCACTGCAGGATACGCAGTTATTTCAAGCTTTGTCAAATACCAAAAACCCCTTGTCAGGACAGGTCAGCTGTTTTACGAGAGCTCAAACACACACACACACACACACACACACACACACACACACACACACCTACACACACACATGCAGTTGCCACTCACCCTGGTTGTTGGTGCCCCCATCCCCCTCCTCGCAGTCGGTTAGGTTGTTGAGCATCTTCTGGGAGAGAGAGATCCAGAGCTCCCACTATCGCTGCTGGTGCACTGATGCTGCCTCAGCTGCCTCTGTGGATGCTGCTGCTGCTGCTGCTCTGTCCAGGAAGGAGGGAAAAAACATGCAGAGCAGATAGAGAAAGAGAGAGAGAGAGAGAGAGAGAGAGAGAAAGAGAGAGAGAGAGGGAGAGAGGGAGAGAGAGAGAGAGAGAGAGAGAGAGAGAGAGAGAGAGAGAGAGAGAGAGAATGCTAGGAGGAGGAGGAGGGAAAGTGAGCAGTATTAACTCTCTCGCTCTCTCCTAAAGAAAAAAGAGCAATGAAGCAGCCTTCTTGATGTTGCTCTGCATGTTGCACCTCTCTCTCTCTCTCTCTCTCTCTCTCTCTCTCTCTCTCTCTCTCTCTCTCTCTCTTCTCTCTCACTCTACAGGAGGAGGGGTGTGTGAGAGACAGCCTGCAGGGGAGTACATGATGGAATGCCTAAGAGCATGGCTTTTCTTATACATTTCTCCTGTAAAAATCAGCCTACATTTTTTAAATAAATGCTTTATTCATTCTTGCCATTTCATACCACTGTCCTTATCCGCATATCAGAAATCTTAAAGAAAAGGAAAGTCAGATTATCTGACGCATAACAAATAAGGAGAAGGTCTACTGTAAGGTGCTTCCGTGTCTTTTTCCTCTTTTGTTACATTTAGGTGTAATATAATGTATGACATCAGAGCGGAATTCTGCTTTAATGTGGACTGTAGTATGGACCGTTAGTTCTTAATCATGCAGAGAAAAACATTAGCATGAATGAAGTGAAGTATCCTTCAAACTATATATCGATCCTGAGTATCCTCCTTCTTTATCCATCCTTTCTGGAATTTATATGCAATATAATTAAAAATCCTGGGTATCCTCCACCCTGAACCTCCAATCATCTGTTCATCAACCTCGAGCACCTGCTATATCCATGCTAAACATGCAATCCTCCATCCATCCCATCATTCTAAGCATGATCCGTCCATCCATCTTGAGCATTTGCCATTCTTACATGCAATCAGAATATTCATTCATCCATTTTTAGCATGTCCTATTCCTTCATCCATTCATCCATCTATCCATCCATTCAGTGTATCTAAAATGTTTCCATTCATCTGTAACATCTGTTATTTCTCGAGCCATCCAACCATACAGAGACATCGCTATTCCTCCAATCACCCTGAACATCAATCTATCCCCTATCAACCATCCATTCATCCATTTATCCATCCATCCATCTATCCATCCATCCAGCTGGCCATTCATAAATTCTGAAATCATTCCTTATTCCATCCTGGTCATTCTTCATTCCACTTTATCCATCTGTCTTGAATAACTTTCCTCCATTCATTCTACATCTTTCATAAATCCATCTTGAGTATCACACATGCATTAATTCTGAACATCCTCCAACCATCCAGTCATCCTGAGATTCTGCTGCTGTAAACAAAACACCGTTTCCAGAGTTCCAGGCACAACTATCAAAGGTTTCACTCTGTTTCTTGTCGTGATTATATCTGTGAATGGAAGCTGAAAAGGGCATTAACCATATCTGTTCTCCTTGTGAGAAGGATGGCCCTGCTTCCCTGTTGCTTTGTTGTTTAGTTCAAAACAGAGAGAATGACAGTAAAGACACAGTGCCTGGCCTCGTATGTTGGATGGAACAAAACCTATTCTCTTCAGTATACACAATGATGACATGATAAACCATACTGTTACAATAATACACTTACACAACAACCAGAGAGTGCTGAATGAATGGGAACATTTTCTCCCTGTTGATCAGAACTGAGCATTGACTGAGACTTTGCCAGGGTTAGGGTTAATTATTATATATTCACAGTGTTTACAGAGCATACTAAAAAAAACTTTTAGTGTTTTTAATAAAACACAAAAATGAATTTGTTTTACATCTCCCATTCTCATTCAAGTGCTTCTGTAGGTAACAGCCTAATTCACCTATATCCATGTGCTAGTCTTGTAGTATTATCCATCTAGTCATCCACCATCCTACATACCAAGAATAGGGCATCTGAACCATAAGGATCTTAACTTATAAATTTCTTTATGATTTGAATGATGCTGGATCAAATGGTGCAGGCCATCCTCTCGGTCTTCAAGGAAGATTTGCCCAATGTGTTTCATGATGAACCCAGAACCCCTCAATAAACTAAGAGCTTTCTATAAATACATCACGGAACATAAGGGGGAAAAAACGCTCACTGCAGGGAGGGCAGATGTCAGAGAAGAAACAACCAAGGACTGAGAGTCCCATAAATAGAATGCATTTGGAGTGAAATAGGAATGGAAGGAGGAGGTAAGAAAAAAGGACACTTTTTGGGATGTTTTGCATGTTCTCCTTCTGTCTGCACAGGTTTCTTCAGTGTTCTCCAGTTTCCTCCCATCACTCACAGACTTGCCATTAGGTGGATTAGCTATGCTCAATTTTTCTGCGTGACTGAAATCTTGTGAGTGTCTGTGTGTGATTGTGTTTAAAGCTGGTTGTAAGGTTTAAAGTTGTTTTCACACGATTCTATAACTTGAGACGAATAGGTGATGAGACAGGTTAAGACTAAGCATTTCAAATCATATGGGTTTTTTTTAAATGCCTTAAATAATTGTATTTCTGGAATGCACTAACCGTGTTCTACCATCTCAGAATATTAGTGCCTGGTATCTCAAATCTGTTTCTCACCCCCACAGAAACCATCATGTTAATTTGTAACATATCCTGTGGTTATTATTAGCACTTGAGGACACTTGAGTATTGAGACAATTCTCATATGGCAGCCTCAAACAAAATTGTGACCAGTGGTTGTAATTTTAAAAATGCACATAATGATATGAAGTACAGGCTGTAGCTGTTTTCCTTCCAGAACAAACTGTAGATTCACACAGTATATCGTTGGCAGTCATGTCAGGTGATTACACTTAATGAAATGCTTCCTAGTTTTCATGTGCTGATGCATCCACATAACATTACCAGCAGTTATCAGTAAATGTTTTACTGATGTTTCAATGGGACAAACTAGAAGTATAAACTAGATTTGTAAAGTTTGTCATGACAAACTTTGATGTTGGCTTTGACGATGCAAGTATTCGCAACGGATGGTGTTTTTTGGAGGCAAGTGGATATAAGGGTTAGTGTTGCTTTTGGAGGCAAGTGGACAGAAAGCTAGGTTCCAAAACATTTGGAGGTAAGTGGAGACAAGCATGTGACATCATCCAAATACTCCTGAGGAAGTTCCCCACATTGGGCTGATTGTTTTGATATGTCACTTATCCATGTTGTGCTAATTTTTGGTTTTCACGTGACATCACGTTACGTCATCAGAATACATGTGAGGAAGATCCCCTCATTGTTCTGAGTGTTTTGATATGTCACATGTCCATGTTGTAAAAAGTTTTTTGATTTTACATATTTTGGGGGCGGGGCTGCGGCACAACCGAAAGGCCAGTCGGTACACCAATTTAAAACTTTGTTCAGAGTATCACCCTAAAGGAGCTGGCTGAGTTTGGTGTAGATAGTTCGAAAGCTTGCCGAGTTATAAACCTCCAGAGTTTATAATGGGAGTCTATGGGAAAAAAGGCCACTTTGAGACCCGGTACCGGAAGTACCGGTACTCGGATCGCTTAGAAAAGTAATAGCAACAAACTTCAGACCAGCGTCTACAACATATCCGAATTTGGTGCATGTGGCTCGAAAGCTCTAGGCCGGATTAAATTTTTATAAATTTTTGTCTAAGCTTAAATAGGAAAACAGAATGTTGGCTTCTACAAAGCCAACATAATTAAGTACATACTGATTTAGTAATGTACAACCTACATGTAAAGGAACAATAGAATCAACAATAGGTTTTATGTGGTTTGAAAGAAAGAGGAAGATAGCAGCAAGCTCAGACTCCCTGTTCACCATGATAGCTAGATTGGGAATCAGCCAGCAGACTTTCACTGTTAGAAAGGATTCTGAATAGAAACCTAGAACAAATAAAAGGGATTGAACTCTGCTTGACTTCTTAAATCTAACTCTGTCCTGCTCAAATCTGTGCTTGCCCCACTTCTAGGATGAAAGGATCTACTAAAAGAATAATAAAGTTTAAATAATATATAGTGCTATCTGCACCAACATCACCCCACCTCCACCCATTACAGAAGTCCTCCAGGTCTTCACGGTAAAGATTTCATAAGGTGGACCTTTGAGATTGAGTCTTTTGGATTCAGATTGGTGACTGGGGAAGCCACTGAAGTACAATGAACTTATTATCATGTTCATGGATGACCTGTTCTTTGTGTTTTCATGCTAGTCTTAGCCATTATAGAATGGTTAATTGGTGGCCATAAATGAAGGCTCCATGTCAGCAACAATATCCAGACAGTCTGGTGCATTCAGATTATTCTCAACTGATACTTATTATTAAAGGGCCCAGTGTGTGGCAAGGAAATATTCCCCTCACCTTTGCATTACAGCCACAAGTCTGAACTTTTGATGCAAAGCAGGTTGTGAATTTATAAATTCATGCATTTGTTGCCAAATCTGGATAGTACCATCCGTCATCCGTTAAGATTCCCAAGATTCGCCCATCCACCTAAAAGTTCTGACATACGTTTCTGTTCAGCAAGAATGTAAAGAGTGGTAATTTAAAAGAGTTACTCGTGCCTTCCAACTTCCATCTTCTCCTCTGACTTCCCTTATCAATATGGTTTAGTAACTGCAGATGTGCCAGTCAGGATTTTTGTGTAAATTCTACAGAAAATCCCAAAAGATCAGCAGTTTCTATATCAAACCAGCCAATTTAGTATCAACCCCAATGCCATGGTCAAAGTCACTGTCATCATTTTTGTTCCCTATTCTGGTGTTTGATGTGAACATGAAGCTCTCAAACTGCATCTGCATGATTGAATATTTTAACATTAACATGATTTAATAATGGGGGGCACGGTGGCTTAGTGGTTAGCACGTTCGCCTCACACCTCCAGGGTTGGGGGTTCGATTCCCGCCTCCGCCTTGTGTGTGTGGAGTTTGCATGTTCTCCCCGTGCCTTGGGGATTTCCTCCCCCTTGACATGCATTGTAGGTTGATTGGCATCTCTGGAAAATTGTCCGTAGTGTGTGATTGCGTGAGTGAATGAGAGAGTGTGTGTGCCCTGCAATGGGTTGGCACTCCGTCCAGGGTGTATCCTGCCTTGATGCCCAATGAGGCACAGGCACCCAGTGACCCGAGATAGTTCGGACAAGCTGTACAAAATGAGTGAGAATGATTTAATAATTGTATTAATGAGAACCCTGAGAGGTGATTGTTTCTACTATATTTATATTCCAAGCAAGCAGAAATGTAATGATGCTAAACCTTTACATACTACTTTGATTGGAATTTGATTTTATTCTGAGTCTCATTTCAAAGGTCTGTACAGATAAAAAAGCTGCTTAACCTATTGGGAGGATTTTTGGTGGAATTGATCGGAGCTGCATGCATATAAATGTGTCCTCTAATATGTAAATACTAGCGACAGTTGAGGTCTGTCATGATTGGCAGACTTTACAAATGCCTTTTTCATCTTAGCCGGGCAGCTTTAATCGAGCTTAAACCAAGGGCAACACCCCTCTTCTAACACACACACACACACACACACACACACACACACACAGACACGTGCACAAGCATTACAAGCTTCTCACACTGGCCTAATCCAAAGATTAAGGCCAACAAGATGTGACTTTTTTTCTTATTGCAGTTGTTTGAAAAGGAAGGAATATAATGGCTGATTAAATAATCGTTGGTCTTGTTGCCATGATTTTCAGATCGAGATTGGAGAGTATGCTACTGAAAAGAGCTAAATGCACAAGCTGTGTGCTGGGATTACAAACTCATGTCCACCAAAGCAAGGAACGTCATACACAGAGAGCTCTTGTTTGTAATTTATATGATGTTATTCAGTAGCAAACAACTGGCTTGGCTTTACTCTGCCGTGCTGTTAATGATGGCCATCTGAACAGTGATGGAATGAAATCGGCAGATGTTACACATTCTTAGGTAATTATAGGCAGATGAGAATTTAGAGAATCATTAGAACAAAATTTGCATTAAAATCTGCCTCCATCTGGCTGTATACAACATGAGTGTTAACAAATTTTGAAAAATGAAGAACAGCTCACTCTTGTTAACATCAGATTTTATTGTTTTTTTTTTCTTGTCATACACACACACACACACACACACACACACACACACACACACACAAATGGACCAGTAGAAAAATATGGTGTCAAGCTTATGTCAAAGAAATTCTACATAATACTAAACTAAACATGGTCTACATTCTCTTGTTTGGTTTAAGCTTTAAGTGAACTTTTTTGCTTCACTTTTCTGGAACCGAGAATAACAGAACCACCAGTGGTTGTATGTAAACCCATCAGAATGTTCTGAAATAGAGACTGTGGCCAATTTCTTTGTAGCCCAGTCTGTATAATCACTCAGCCTGTACCTTTAGTCTGACAGGAATGAAACCCGATGTGGTCTTCTCCTCTAGTAGCTCATCTGCCTTAAGAGTCTTCATTCTGAGATGCTTTTCTGTTCACCACAGATGTAAAGAGTGGTTATTTGTGATACCATTGTGATACCATAAAGCTCAAACCGGCTTTTTCTCCTCTGACCTTTCATATCAGTAAGGCCTGCAGAACTGCCAATCACAGGATGGGTTTTTCAGCTTTTCACTGCCAACAGCAACCAGGCCACAATCAAAATCACTGAGATCAGATTAAAAAAATTATACATTTACTCCAGCAATACATTGAACAAAATATACAGCAATCAGCCATAACAATAAAACCACCTGGTTAATATCGTCTAGGTCTCCATTGTGCCAGCAAAACACTCATGAAGGCATGGAGCACTGTGGAAGCAGTTTCAAAGATGTGTGAGAAATTGTGTTTGTCCTAAAACCTCCCCTGAATAAAGTCAAGGACGGTCTGTGTCTCTTCTCCTTCTCCCTGGGTTTCTAAACCATCTGTCTGTCATTTCCCAGCAGGGGCTGCCAGTAAAATACTCAGAATGAACCATAGTGTTATGGTGTGACCAAGTGATGCAGAAAAAAGAAATGATAAAAGCTCAAAAGCTAAATGAAGCTGAGATTCTTGACAGAATAAACATGGCTGAAGTGTCAACATCCTTCATTCCATCAAATATATTCCAAGTCTATTCGTAGGTTCATGAAAATCTTTCATATGAATTATTAAAATAGTTCTCTATTCAGTAACTACTCTGAATTACTTAATTAGTTTCTGTTTTATTAGGTATTGTTCACAGAGCTACTTGTCTCAATTGCTAAAAACTACAAACGCAATTGCTCAGCTAAATGTGAGATAAATATGTCATTCTGTATGAAAGCATGCACCATATTTAGAATGCCTTGATGCCGTAATAAGAGATTATTTTACATTTACAGTGATACCTTGAGATACGAGTTTAATTCGTTCCGTGACTTTGCTCGTATCTCAAATTGCTCGTATCTCAAATTGCTCGTATCTCAAAGCAATTTTCCCCATTTAAATTAATTGAAATCCTGTTAATCCTTTCCGGCTCGCAAAATTCCACTCTAGTTGTTTTGTTTATGTGTTTTGAATATGAAAAATGTACAGTACCTGTATTTATAAATGACAAATGTTGTATAAAAACATACAGTAATAAAAGAGAAAGTTAAAAAAATAAACTGGTTTTACTTTACGGAAGATGCGCACGGAGGTTTAGGGAGGAATAAACAGGCAGAGGAGTAAACAGGCGGAGGAGTTAGGAGGAATTACACTTTCGCTTTCGTTCACTTACTCGCTACTGTACACTCTTAATGCTACTTTACACTTAAATGGAACTTAACTAAACTTCATTTAGAGCGGGGAGAGCAGCAACTAGAAAATAGAATAGACCCCCGTATAACAGAACCATTAATCATGCATAGAGTTAAAAATAGGATAGGAAAATAATAAATGAATAAATAAATAATTAAATAATTAGAGAGAGAGAGAGGGAGAGAGAGAGAAAAACATGTGAAGATTTATGACGTAAACTGGTACAACGAACACGGCATGGTGGAGTCGGGGTTGGAGGAGGGAGTTTAAATCTCAGCAGCAGTGAAGCGCTAGAAAGCGGCTCATTGAATGGGAATTTAAATGGTCGGGTAATATGAATGTCGTAACCGGATTGGTGGTGGTGTTTTCTTTACATTAATGTTGCTTAATTTTCTTCATCGCTTTTCTCTTCACTTGTTTTTGCCTTTTTTGTCACTCTTTCCTCACTAACATCTGCCGGTTGTTTTAATAAAAACCTGTCCGGTCGGCATATCAGATGCGTGTAGTCGCACAAGTTCAATTTTTTTAACGGATCCAACGCTCAAAACGGATCTGAAAATTACCCCTTTGCGACTCTCCATAGGAAATGAATGACTTCCTGTTTATCGGCCGTTGTTTTACGTGTGCAGTGGAAAGGCGGCTTTAACCGAGTGAGACGTGGGAAGCTGAGGTGGGGGAAACAGAGCACACGTGGTTGTTGGGGATCTTTGTTTCGGCGGCGGCAGCTCGGATGCTCGTTTCTAAGCCAAAAATTTGGTCGAATCACAGCTCGTATCTCAAAAAATTTGTATGTCAGAGCACTCGTATCTCGAGGTATCACTGTATTTTACGTCATATTTTCTCGGCAAACTAATATGATCATTTCTATGACTGTGAATTACAGTGATTTGTCTGATTTTAAAACAGACTCTGACTACAAAACTACAAAGTTATTTGTCATAATGATCTAATGTGAATCAGCCTGTAAAGTGTATTATCATTTTCTTGTGTCAGCCAGGTAAGTTTTTGATTACCACCGATATTATTACAGAATTCTGTAGTTACCGGAGAGAGGAACGTTATTCTGGATATGCCAAGAGGTCTTGAGAATTTTAGGAGTTGATCAGCACACTGAAACAATATCAGATGATTCCCTGCAGATTCAGAGGTTCCCACATGAGTCAGGCATTAACATAAGAAGCGTTTTTGGTTCATGTTATGTGTGTGTATTTAATGGAGTATTATAATAATAACAATGCCAGATTATGAGCCATCGCTGCAGATCAAACGGACCTGAGGACGACCTTTATAATGGAATGAAATGGTGTAGAACATTGGTACATGTTTTATTGGAAAGTCAGTTTGAAGAAAATGGATTTTTTTTCTATACTGTTGAATGATCCAGTGCTATGAAGGAAAAGATTTGTAGGAGAACAGTTGCTCTTGACATAAACCACTGCATCATTTATCGGATCGGCTCTGGGAGGTTTTATATGTCGTGTTTAAAGAGAAGAGGAGAATGGCTGTCATGGGCAGCGTGAAGGCCTCAGAGTGTTTTTACAGAAGTTTGACTGCATGGGTGTAATATATTAGTAAAGGGATGCATTTATAAATCATGGAGGTGGAGAGGAATAAAGCTTAATGCTCTTCTTCACCACTGAACCTCACCAGAGAGTCTTAAACCCATTGGAAATACAGGTAATATTCAGAAAGAAGAACACACACACACACACTGCAGGCTTATCTGGAGGGCACTGGGATAGGATGTAAGACAGAAGACTTACCAGAAACAGGAACAATTTCACAGTTTTTTTTTTTCCATAAAGTACTGCTCTCTTGTTGGAGCAAGACCTCTTTTTTTCTGTGTTATTTATGTGTCTGCTTCCTTTGTGTTGATGTATTTTTCTCTGGTTTGTAGCAGCCCATTAAATGTGGATGGCCAACTTATTAGTTTCTGCTGATGGAATGTAACAGGAGCGACGGCTAAAGACAGAAAGAGCACAGACTGATGAGTAAAAGGTCAACGAGAGAGGGATAGCAGCATAATGAATGGAGATTGGCATTTATAAATAGCTGAAGAGAGAGAGAGCGAAGGCGTCCTGGCAAATAAATTATGCAGCAGGACACAGAGATGTATTCGGGTGGTCAATTATGTCCATATCAGGCAAATTCACACCATGTGAATGTTTGAATCACCCTTAAATAATAACCCGCATGTTATTACATATTAATGCTTGAAAAAACACACACACAGTCGTTGCAATACATTTCCCTATTTCAGTGTTGCTTCCTGTATTGAGAAGAGAAACAGATAAAAACTGTCTAAGAATCACAAATTCAATACAGATTTTAAGGTTCATTTTAAAATCCACTTTTATTCAAACCACATTGAGAAGGTCTGAATAAAATGCAAACACAAACTACATTTTGATTGCCATACATTAAACCAGTCACCACTTCTTTTTCTAAACTGCTTAGACATTAGAACATGAATAAAACTGAGTGTTGTTAATTTGGGATAGAAATATCGGGATGGAACAGGAGAGGGTGGCAACGTGTAGAGACAGGTAGTGACATGTAACAGGCAGATTGGTGCAGCGTGTAGTATATAGAGTTCATGCCTCACAGCTCCACGCTTCCCAGTTTGACTCTAAGCTTGGGTTTATGACTGTAAATTGTTTAGTATTATTCTAATGTGGCGTAATGTGGGTTTTCACCAAGTTCTTCAGTTTATTCCCATCTCCGTACAATGCAAATAGATGAACAAGCTGCTCTAAACTGCCCCGAAGAGTGACAGTGTGAATTGTAAATGTTGCCTTGGGAGTATTCCCAACTCCTGCCCAGTGTTCCTGACATAGACATTTACAGTATTTGGCAGAAACACTCATCCAGAGCAACTTACATATATCTTATTTATACAACTGAGCAGCTGAAGGTTGAGGGCTTTGCTCAAGGGCACAGCAGTGGCAGCTTGGTGGTCCTGGTGGCTTCACAATTTGACTTGAATTTACTGACTTATTTGAATAAAAATGTGTTCTATGGTTGTCAATGCAGCTTAGAAATAATGATAAAAAAAAAAAAACCCTCCATGTTTCTAATAGAAATATATTGTTGCTGCATTGTTAGTAGAATAAATCTAGGACAATAACTCTCAGTAATCCAATGTCTTAACCACTGAGATCACAATGCCTCTAGACTCATTTACATTTCTGCCATTTCGCAGACACCCTTATCCAGAGTGACTTACTTTTGATTTCAATTTATAAAACTGATCAATTGAGGGTTAAGGGCCTTGCTCAGGGGCCCAACAGCATCAACAGGTGGACTTGGGATTCAAACCCATGACCTTCTGAACAGCAGCCCAACAGCTTAACCACTGAGCTACCACATCCCATTGTGGACCAAGCAGAGCCAAAATCCCAGAATAAAGCAATATATGAAATAAATGAAACTGTCCCCGGTCTCCTGTATGCTGGCCTGTAAATCTGACTGCTCCTATTTCAGTATCTTGAAAATTCTTTTTAAAATGTATTCCTGCCAGATAATGAGCCATCAAAGCTAATAATGGACCTTATGATAGACCTGACTTGGGCTTGGGGTATTGGGAAATTTAGAAGTCACACATATTCGCCACAATATGTCATGAAAGGCACAAAATGAATGCCTCACCAATCTATGTTTTAATTTGGTGTGACCAGCGCTTGAGTTAGCGAGTGACTCACACTGAATGGTAAATCAACTTGCTGACATATTGAGGCTTAAGATATTGATCATGCTATGAGGACAAGAGCAATGTAACACCTTTAAACTACATCTGTGGCCTAAAAAAAAAAACCTGCCATAATTTTGTAGCTGTAAGTTAAAAAGCAGACTAATAGTATCTTCAAATTATTTTTGAATGATGTTTTAAACGAAGTTATTTATCAGAGAGGCACGATTATGGAAGCTTTTATCATGCTGAACAAATTTTCTAAATCTTTCAGAAGGCTGAGAGGGTGCTACATGAAAAATGCATTCCTTCAACTCAAGTCCCCAGGAGAATGAAGGTTCACTCAAAAGGTCTAGAGTGCCCTCGATAGTGGGCTTTCAATTCAGATAACGGAAGAGAGTGGACATGCGTGTAATTCAGAGCACGTACCTTACTATTCAGTCCTGCATGCTTCTCAATGTGTAGTGCAGGAAACCCCAGCAGCGCATGATGCATAGCCAAGGCTCTGCGATTTCTCTCATTTTGTTACAGCGATGGAAATCGCAACCTACTGTAATCAATATTACGTCAAAGATATTAGTTTTAGAAATAATAACATGCCACCACAGCTTTAGTATTTACATCAACTTGAATTTACTTTAAAAAAAAAAACCTTGGTAGTCAGGTTTAGTAATTTAATACAAAACACTATTACAATATTGTGCTTAAAATACTTTTAGATTTAGGCAAATTAAAATAGTTATTTTTTTAAATATATTTAAATAAATAAATGAATAAAATAAAATTAATAAAAAATAAAAAATCTAGAGAAAGAAAGTTGACTATGAAAATCTTGCCAACTCCCAGTTTAAACAATCATGTGTTGTTTTTTTTTTATTATTTTTATAGATAATACTATTTTTGGGTCGGTGTCAAAATGATAAAGCAAATAAATAAATAAAATAAAATAATTTCCCACATTAGCATTCATACTTTAAGATGTTTTACTGGTGCTTCATTTTGGCTCCTTTATTAATCAATACTGCATAAGATCATTGATACACTTATTAGTCACTGGCTAATGGACTCTTCTGACAACGTAAGAAAAAGAATCAGTCTTGAAACTGTGTGTGTGTGTGTGTGTGTGTGTGTGTGTGTGTGTGTGTGTGTGTGTGTGTGTGTGTGTGTGTGTGTGTGTGTGTGCGAGGCTTGATGAGCTAGTTAGAGGAGAAAAGCAGAGAAGAGAAGAGAAGAGAAGAGAAGAGAAGAGAAGAGAAGAGAAGAGAAAAGAAGAGCAGAACAGAGAAGAGAAGAGCAGAGAAGAGAAGAGACAAGAAGAGAAGAGCAGAGCAAAGCAGAGAAAATAAGAGAAGAGAAAAGAAGAGAAGAACAGTAAAGAGAAGAGCAGTGCAGAGAAAAGAAGAGAAGAGAAGAGTAGAGAAGAGAAGAGCAGAGAAGAGCAGAGAAGAGAAGAGCAGAGAAAAGAAGAGAAGAGAAGAACAGAGAAGAGAAGAGAAGAGACTCTATCTCTCCAGTCCAAATATCTCCCAGCAGTCATTCATTATTCAGCACTAAGCTTTTTCTTCACCATACATATAACATCCTGCCAGTGTGCGTGAAACTATTTGCCGTCAATGCCGCTACGCTGCAATATAACTGTGGCAGCCTTTCAAACTTCTCATACGCACAAGAAAAAACAAAAAACAATACACATATCTGCGGAAAAGTGAATCTGCAGCTTAGTTGCTGACGACTAGCAAAACTGTACCATGAAGAAGCAACGTTTTTGTCATTTTTAAGAGCCCCCTGCTGTCTGTAAGGTTAAGTGCAACTGCCCCCTTTGCCCCAACCTGATTTCTGATTGCTGATTCTTTCTAACCTGGCTGTACTGTAGATAGACCAGGCTGAAGTGATTACAGACAAAACAACCTTTAGATTTTTTTGAATTCTAGTTTAAATACTGTAACTAAATCTTCACTGTCATATAGCATCTGTCCAGCACGGATTGAGAAGGTACACGTGTAATATAATTGCTGATGTATTATGATGTATATGAACAAGTCAATTACTTCCTTGACTGCTGATTTTCCAAAATGCTTTCGGAGGAAAAACTAGAATGAAAGTAACATTGTGCAATCAACGTACAAAGCACAAGAAAGGGACGACAAACGTGTATGTTTTGTGTGATTTGAGTAGAATAACTTTTCTTTAAAAAGCAAGAATAATGCTGAGTATCTTTCTTCCACTCCCTGCTATAAAGCGCAACCAAGCTGGTTTGTTTAATCCTCAAGCTTCTTCTACTGTAACAGGCTTCTCACCTTAGAAAAATGGAAATAAACAGAAATAAATGGAAAAATAAAATGGAAAAACAGAAATAAATGGCAGTCAACAGAAGCACAGGAATGAATGTACAAACATACATACATAAAACATAAATCTTCCATATTATTTTGTGCACAGTTACCATGTGAGAGAGGCTGAGATCATGCGCAGTGAGTAGGGTCATATGTCTTTATAAAGGTGAACCTCATCCATCATACACAAGAGCTACAGGAAAACTCATTAGTCATTGCAGCAGAAGCCAGGCCAAGCCTGTCACACATGTTAATACCTTAAATATACTCATGACTAAACCGAGGAGCTATGCAGAGACCCGTTACAGTAGACAGCTTTAGCTGAGAAATTAAATCAGAGTTTAACGTCTTTTATAACAGTGGGTTCAAAGTGATATGTAAATATAAATTGACTGTAAATGCAAATACAATGAAATCTCCAGTGTCAGCATTGTGTAACAGTCAGGCATTCAGAAACAGAGGCTGCTCTGGGAACAAACCCTTTTTTTTTTGCTGACTTTCTCCAACAGTTAATGAAACTATAAAATCCTTTAATAAATAACTTTGGTGGTATAAGATAAAAAAAAGTGCTTTGAGCAGTATTGCTAACTAGATTTAATGACTAAGACTAATAACTGATGAGCATTCTTCCCACAAAATCCCTTAACAGAGAATTTTTTTTTTGAGGAAGATGACCCTGAAAATTGAATTGAATTTATTTCTTCCTCAGGGAGATGAAAAGAAAAAAGAAGATCGGGAATACACTTATACTTTGTGGCTGAGTGTTTTTTTTTTTTTTTTTTTTTTTTTTTTGTAAAATGCTTTTGTTGTGTCTATGTTCAACATTGAATGCCTTTGTCGTGTCACACTCCACAGTGAGGTTTAGTTAAGGTTTTGGGCTACTGCTCAGAGTTCAAATCCTGGCACTACCCACCTGCCTCTATTATGGACCCTTGATCAACACCCTTACGTTTCATCGGCTCGCCTCAATTGTAAGTTGCTTCAGGTAAAAGCATCTGTCAAATGATTCAAACCTTCTTCTTCCACTCTTTCTGGTACTATAGGTGTTACTGTGGCAACAGGCTGAAGTGTTCAACCAAGAACATCTCCATCTCTGTCAACCAAAATCATCTCAATCTCCAGCCACAGATTCCAGCTCCACTTTTTAATTATCCTCAATCATCCCCAAGCCTGCTGTGAGATATAATCCTGGCTCTGCCTTGTGCTCTCCATCTAGTGCTCTACTTCAAGCCAATCAGAGGGTGTCCTTGTAAGGTGCCCAAATCAACTCAATTGGCTCCTCTACATTTAGAGTAGTGACTTTACTCCATTGGGGCAGTGGAGGCTCAAGTGGAACCCTTTCTGTACCGTGCTGTGATGTACAGTACATATGACATGAATAAAGGCGTCTTCTGAAGATTTCTTTCAAGGTTCTGCATGTTTGTTAAGCTCCTCACCTTAAGTTGAAGACCACCTACACTTGTGATCTTCTTCTTAGGTTAGGAGCAAGGAGTCGGACAATTGCTATAAAAGTAACTCAAAATTTTCAAATGTGAAAAATATTTATCTTAACCTCCACTTTTCCCAGGGAGGTAAAAACATCCATTTTGCCCAGGGAGGTGAGGTTGAGGTGCAGCTTTTTAAATAATGCTCTAGTTTAGTTAGACATAGGATTAAATATCGAGCACTTTGGGGGCTGGAATTGATCAATGACAGCCTCACTTTCCCAAACAAAACATTCTCTCCTATGTCTCTAAATTCTCTAATGTAGGCTACATTACATATTCTTAGCTTACATGTCGCTGTTGTAAAATAGATTATTTTGTCTTGGTGGTATTTAAGATCCACACAGAAGAATCTAAAAGTAATACATAAAGTGTAACGGAGAAATAACGAAATTTTTCAGGGGATTCAGGTTAGTAACCACTGGGTAAGTAGGTCATAGTAGGTAAACCCGAAAATAGCTTCATACACTGACAGAAACAAGCACAAGTGCATTTCCCATGTTGCACAAGAAGCTAGAACATGTTCCTCTGCTAGCATGAGTTTAACTGCATGTCAACTCATGGAAAATCTGATATTTGACATTAATTTGCCCTATTCTTTCCTGTGGGGTAAGGGCTGAATGTATTTCATAAATGATATTAATCTTTTGAAAGCCAAGTAACAGACTAGAGAGTATTAGTATTTGTTAATCCTCAAGACATTTGGTGTAACAATAGCCACAACACAAGCGCAACAGGAGGGACTAGGACTTAGCACTAGAAGAACATGTACAATAAACTAACAAATACAAATTTCACAAATAAATAAGAATGAATATACATATGAATATAAATGTGAATAGGTCTCAAGTCATCTATAGACTGAAACTGAGGCCTCTGTACAGATTAGCTGTATAAAAACGTACAGGTTAGCAGTTTAAAGCTCTAAGATATGTATGATGAGCAGTTTGGTACATGTTACATTGTCGTAATGATACGAATTAGGTTTTTGGAGTTTAAAGTGGAGTTTAAACATTTGTTTTAATTGGCTTTTAGACAGGTTTACAGTTTGACTATTGACCTATTTTTGGTACCTGGTTTTATTTAATCTACTATTTAAATGGTTTCACTGAGAAGTTACACCGGGCAAGTTTTTTGGGCTTTTTAATCATTGGACTAATTTTAAGGCTGGTACTTATTCACCTTTTTGCTAGTTTTTTTTTCTGGAGTTTGACCACTGGACGAGGTTGCAAGTGAAAAATGTAGATTTAAATGTCAAACTAACTTTACTATTTATTTAAACGTTATAACTGATGTATTTACCTTGGGGACAGCTGATCTATAATTAATGACCTGTTATTTATATTGAAGGTTAATTACTAAGTGCATGACTACTATGTGATGGTTCTGGATGGTTGGACTAGCATGAAACTTACATAGTTTCTGTTGGAGGCTCATCAGTAACCCGGTCATGCACCACATGCAGTCAGGATGAATGTAGACCTACTTTAAAAAAAGAAAAGAAAAAAGGAAAAAAAAAAAAAGATTGATTATATATGCTTCAGCCACTGTATGAGTTCTACTATTGCCATCTTCTGGCCACATTCCTCAACAATAATCCAGGCTTGCTGCCCCAACAAAACAGTTTCAGATACAGGCTAAGACAAGCGTGTTTAATACACCAGAAATAAAATTTAAGATCACATTCAGAATGATTGCATTCACATTTCTTTTGAATTATTAAATGTTTTTGACCATGTTACTACATCATATTTAATAATGTTACATAACCTTTTATGTTCATTTCAGGTTAAATACTTTTTGCACTGAACAGTAATCCATTCATTCATTCATTCATTCATCTTCTACCGCTTATCCGAACTACCTCGGGTCACGGGGAGCCTGTGCCTATCTCAGGCGTCATCGGGCATCAAGGCAGGATACACCCTGGACGGAGTGCCAACCCATCTCAGGGCACACACACACTCTCTCGTTCACTCACGCAATCAAACACTACGGACAAATTTTCAGAGATGCCAATCAACCTACCATGCATGTCTTTAGACCAGGGGAGGAAACCGGAGTACCCGGAGGAAACCCCCGAGGCACGGGGAGAACATGCAAGCTCCACACACACAAGGCGGAGGCGGGAATCAAACCCCCAACCCTGGAGGTGTGAGGCAAACGTGCTAACCACTAAGCCACCGTGCCTCCCGAACAGTAATCCACTTTTCCATATTTTTTGCTTTTATTTGTGGCTTCTGATGCCCAAAGGAATCCAAAACCATCTCAAATGCATAATCATCGAAAATCCATAATACATATTCAGAGGTTTTGAGTTAGTAACTGCAGATACAGACCATCATCTCTTTATATTGTCATCATCTTGTCTAGAGAATTAGGCACCACTGAACAGCAAATCTATAATTCGTTGTGAAAAACAAGTGATCTTTATGATTTGATTACCAACGAAGTTCTAATTATACCAGCATTGTCAATATTAACAGAACTGACAAACATCCCAGATGACCTCATGTTTCCTTGACAACAGTTAGGTGGGCAGGACATAGATGCCCAACCATTTCCTTTCTCCACCCATGGAGTCTTTTTCAAGTTAAAGTGGAGACGGATTTGTTATCGGAGATGAGCAATGGAAGGTCAAGAGCACTGGATGATACCCCTGCAGAGGGTCTACTACCCTACTCTTGCAGCCGTCGGAATCCCCTGTGAGTATTTACACTGTTACTTATTTGTACACAGAGCATGCATCGGAAATATTAATAGATAAATGTCAACGCGAATGAGAGGTTGCTGGTGATGGTTTCCATGTATTCACTGTTTGAAATAAAGGTTAACTCTAAAGCCTTTTGAGAGAAGATTTTTTTAGTTCATAAGTCCGGGGGTGCTTGCAGGTTTTCACTCCATTGATTCACCAGTATTGAATTCATCGTGGCCTTCAGTCGATTCCCAACTGTAATGAAGCTGTAGCTTCATTGAAATGAAACCCGGTGTTAGGAGGCTAAAAACCCTTCAATGATCCTAGAGGAATTTTATCACTTGGTTTTACAGCCATTTCATGACTCATTAATGAATTTTAGACAACCTTAAAGTATAATCTACTCTATGAAGCATAAAATGTTCATTATTTCCCAAGACCAATAGACAGAAAGCTAGTGAAGAAGCTCGTTCTAAATTATAAATGACTCCAAAGAGCAATGAATTAATGAAGTAATGAATTCAGATGTTTTCCTCTGCCCCGTAGCTAACATTATGTCTTTCGTGATTTTATGGAGACGCAAATGCATGCTCTCCAAATCAAGCACCTTCTACCTGATGGCCATCTCCATAGCTGACACAGCTGTCCTGGTGTTTATTGTGGTGTTGGAGCTCTCCATTAAATACCTCACAGAGGAACCCTTTTGGTCTCGGGAACCATGGTGCAGCCTGCGTGACATCTTCAATTATGGTGCCTCCAACATCTCTACATGGCTGGTGGTGGCCTTCACTGCAGAGCGTTTCCTCTCGATTACCACCTACAATCTCAGGAAGAAAGTTGGCATTCCTCATGGTACATTATGGACCATCTGCATTATCTTTGCACTTGGTCACTTGCTAGCATTGCCCTATTACTGGGCATACGTATCCATGTACAGCCCAGATCTCCAACGCTGGGTCTGCATATATAAACCCAATGCCACCACTCAGTACACACTCAGCATAGTGAGCATGCAGACAATAATCTCCTACATTTTACCCTTTGTCATTATTGGCGTCCTAAATGGCCTGACTCTGCGCCAGATCTCTCTCATTAACCGAGTCCACATAATATGTACATCAGGGCAAAAGGTGACACCGCTGCTACGTTCAAGAAAAAGGAAGTCTGTGGTGCTTTTGGTGACCGTCTCCATGACTTTCGTGTTGCTGAGCATCACACGCTCCATCACTCAGATCATCCTGCGCACTAAGGGCTGGCAATTGAATCGTGATGATTACAGTCTGAGCATAAATGTTGCAGCAGATATCGGGACCATGATCAGCCTTAGCAATGCCGCCATTAACATGTACTTATATGCATGCACGCAAACCAAATTCAGACAGGAAGTTATAACCTGTGTCAAATATTTTCTGTGGAGATGCTGCTTGGTCACAAAAGTTAAACCAGGACACACATGAGTCACTGATTGGAAAGCGGATGAGGTAAACACTCCTAGCTAGGAATTGCAAGGAATCCATCTCTCATATGAAAACACCAACACAAAAGCTCTAAGTGTTCCTCTGAAGGAGAAACCGAAGAACCCTTAAGAGTTAAGACTGCAATGCATATTAATATCTCTTCCAACAGAAGTGCAATATGATGTGTGGACAAATCGGATCAGATTTATCTTATTATACACTATATCATTGTATGTATTTTCCTATTCACTCATATGGTTCAGTTTTAGCTGTTATTGTTTCAGTATCACTGTGTTATTCTGAATTTATTGCAGCCACAGTAGCTACTGTGCTTTTTACTGATCTTTAAGTTTATAGACAACTAAAAACTACAAGTGCTTTAAAGCAAAATGTATTGTAAATATAGTAAAATAATGATTTTTGTGACATTTTCATCTGCAAACAGTGTACATGCCTTCCAAAAAGGACATTAATATAAATTCCATGTTTCATTATTCAGTTTACTATTTCATTTCATTTTATTTCAGTTCACTGCACAATACATTTGATGGAATTATTATATTTATTCCATGTCTAGCTTTTCTGCTCATCCTGTGATAAAATAAATAATAAAATAAAAATTCATAAAATCATCATTCAATTAAAAATAAAATTGTATTATTCTGGACTATTTTACAAACTATTATTATTATTATTATTATTATTGTTGTTGTTGTTGTTGTTAGGTAATAGAGCTGCTCAGTGGTATGTCTATGGCACAAAGAACAGCAGACTTACATGAAAAGTGCTGTGTGCTTATGTGAACTTCTCATCGTTAAAGCACATGTTAATGAGAACATGGACTCCTTTGTCCTGAAGACTTCCTCCAGAGGTACAACAAATCTTGGAGACTGTTACAGATGCTGACACTGAAGACCTTTCAGAAATGTAAAATAAATGTCTCATTACAGAAAACATCACCATATCAGAGTACGGTCCTGTGAATGAGCACTGAGTATAAGAAAATGATTGCAAAAGCATTAGATTGATGTTTATCCTTGAACAAATCCCGGCGCTTCTGTTCTGGAACCTACAGCTAATGACGAATCAGACTCCAGAACTGATGATATCATGAGAAAACGTATAGTATTTAAATTGTCTTACTGTCTCCAATTTTCAACACTGCTTTTGCATTATATTTCATTTAGAATAGAATAACAACGCTGTACGTTGTGGTGTAAGTAGTGAAGGAGAGATTAAGGTCAAGCAACACATGCTAATCTTTTTCTTCTGTATGCAAATTAAGTTCCAGTTTACCATAACAAAAGTAGTGACACTTTGTGGTGTATTACTTTATATCCAAGCTTTTGTCTATGACACACTGAGGCTCAAGGGCAAGTGGCAGCTTGGTAGTGCTATGGCTCAAACAGTGGCAGCTTGGTAGAGTTTGGTCATACAGTCTGAAGTAAAGGAAAAGCTCATGAACATTTTCTGCAAACATTTATAAAATACACTGCACTTTCTTTTCACACCTTTATTCATCTCATCTGCAGCTTCAGGTCAGTCAAACCGAACCCCATAAACCGGCTTTAATTTCTCCTTTGTGCAAACGCGATGCATCTGTGAGTCTTTTATTTGGTTAGGAAGTGTTGCTGTGTTTGCGTTTGAAATTTAATTTCCTTTAAAAATGCAGAGATGCACTTCAAAACAAGGCCATCAAACAGATTCACCAACAAAACAAAGCAAATAGATGTTGAGTTTCCATAGAGCTGCCATATAGTATAATAAAAACTGCTGTGCAACGTATTATAATGATAAAAAAAATCAACATTATAACTTTTATTTCCACCATGTTTATAGGATAAGTTAATTAGATAAGGGATTTTGAAACCTAATTATATAACGTGTTTATTTTGCTTTGCACTATGTTCAGATGCTGTATATTCTATAGTGCGGATTTTGGTACATTTATTGCATAAGTATTGTTTTAGCATGCTATAAAGTCAGGAGTGATGGACTGTAATTATACAGGAAGCAGCTTTGAACTAGAGCTGAAGAGAGAAAGTAGTTCCTTTACAGCTCTCTCTTTCTATCTCTATCTCTTTTTTATTTTTAATATAATTCTTATTTCTTATTATTACTCTTAGGTTGCACTTGCAGTTTTTAAACTGTATAACTGTGTATGTGACAAATAAAATCTTAAACCCTGAAATTAGCATCCTCTTGTCATACTGAATATTTATTTCTTTACATATCTATAACCTACTTACTGATTTTCAGGATTGTTGTATTTTCAAAATTGATCAAGATTTACTGTGTCTAGCCTTGCAGCAATTTTTCAGTACTTATTAACTGCATTATGAAATGGTTCATGTTAATCTCAACAGTTAATTTCTTTTTAGTCTTTCGCATAATATTTCTTCTTGGAGTTTTAGTTTAAATTAAAAAGATGACGACTTTGTCACATGTACATTACAGCACAGTGAAATGCTTTCTTCACATATCCCAATGTTGGATATTGGGGTCAGAGCGCAGGGTCAGCCATAATACAGCACCCCTGGATCAGTGAGGGCTAAAGGACCTGCTCAAGGGTCCAACAGTGGAGCTCGAACCCTGATCCTCCAATCAACAACCCAGTGCCTTATGAGTCACCACAGCCTCAGTTATTGAATAATTAGTTAATGAAAGTAAAGCTGATCTATATTCCTGAAGCGAACCAAAGATCTCCCTGCTGTCCGTTTGTGTTTTTTATATTTTTAATCAAGGGTTACTGTATGTTACTGTTCAAATTACCATAAAATTATGCATTATGTTAAAATGTCAACAACCATGAGAGAAAAATTTCATTAATTTAATAACATATCTGCAACTGATCAAATTTAATTTATTGTTGAAGGAGCTTGAAAAGTTGAGGACTGAAAGATGCCACTGTGCTCACTGTAGATTTAGATTCCTTTACTTTACAGACAGAACAGAAAGTCATCATGGCTTTCAGCTTTTGTAGTCCATCCTTCTCAAGATCTGATCCGAGATGATTTTTCTGCTCGCCATAGTTGTGAATATTGGTTATTTGAGTTACGCCAGTCTTCCTGTCCGCTCGAACTGATCTGGCCAGTCTCCTCTGCCCTGTCTCATAAACGAGAGGTCTTTTGTGTGTGATAGCAATTCCTTTCACATCATAAAGTCTAATATGTTCAACCCAGATATCTACCAACAACAACCATGCCACAGTCAACACTGAGATTACGGTTTTCCCCTTCTGATGTTTGACATCATACGTTTACAACGTGCCAAGTTTACAAGACAGAGACAGAAAAAACTTCTTATAGGGTGTGTTATTATAGCATTACTGTAACCATGACAGTAGTGTTATTATAGCATTACTGTAACCATGGCAGTCTTCTTGAAAAGCATGTGTTTTACTTGCATCTTTCTGTACATTAAAATAATGATTAAAAAAACAATACAGAAGGCTGTCCAATGGGTTTTGTACTAATGTTTTATTCCATGATTGAAGGTATGCCAGTGGAGTAGTCCTAGGACACAACTGATGAATTCCAAGCCAGTAGTTTATGTTCATGTTACAGCAATGTACAGACTAGTGTGGGACGCCTGTTATTTCTTCTTGCCTGCTTTCAGAGCTTTATCCAAACCCTGGATGTATTTGCGAGGGATCTGATATTGCTCTATAAAATAACAAAACAAAACAAAATAAATGATAAGGAAGCATAAGAGTAAACAAACACATCTAAGTGGTTATGTTGACATGAGCTTTACCTAGCAGTAGTTTGCCGACGTGATGCACCTGGTTGCCTTGGATCTGCACCAGCTGCCGCTCTTTGGCACCGGGGACATCGTGGAGGACGGAACTGGCCTGGACTAGACGCTGCAAGGCGTCTGCTACCACCGCCGGCTCGATCCCGAACACCTCCAAGTTCTTTATTATCGTCACCTGATCAGACAAGCAGAATCGGGGCGGGAAGACACATGCACTTTAAACACTCAGATTTATTCTTCCAGCTAAAAAAAACCTATAATGACTATATAAACAGCTGCTTTTAAGATTTTCATGAGTCCCAGTTTGTCCTGAGCAGTTAATCTGTCCACAAAACCTTCAGAAATATCCTCTAGGCCCTGCACATTTTCGTTTCCCAACATCTTTTGCATATTTGATCCCTTATTTTTATTTATCATCATTATATTGCAGATGTAAACTTCTGACCTGAACTGTGTAATAATTACTGTTTGCAGAACTAAGTGATCGATAGTCAGTATCAAATATTAAGAGCTGACAATCATTAACCCAGTGAACATTAAGACAAATATGAAATGATGTAGAGATGATTCTAGGATTTCAGCTGAAACAAGTTCAACGATACAATGAAATACATCCCTGATCCAGAAACACAGGCAGCATGTGGCTGGTTGCCCTCCTGTCATAAGCGACTGAACATGGCTTCTGTTGTTAATCAGTCTGATTCATACCTTCTTGTTTGAGCCTCTGGAGGCTACAGTGATATCGATGGGCTCCACCTGCCCTTTCCGGACCACAGGAGCCTGGCCTGGAAACTGCATCTGATGGCACGACTGCATCCTGCTCAGAGTCCTGAAAACACAGCCAAGGGGGCTTTAATACACACTATACGCTGTTCCACTAATCAACTAATTATATATATTGCTAATCAGTACATCATGCACTCCTCTAGCTGCGGATTAGAAGTACGCTTTTAAGTCATATACTCCACGTAAGTCCTCCGTTTTGGATTCTGAATGTATCTGCCTATCTAACACGGATGCTCAAGAACTGTAATTGGTTTCCCTTTTAAATAACCTCATGCACAATTCACCACAATAACATGACTCCGGTTCGATAAACAGTCTCACTTCATTAAGTTAAGAATTATAATTCAACAGCTGCCAGAACCATCAGACTCATACTAGCTGTTCAATCAGAAAAAAATTAACTGTATCTAGAAACATATAGAATCTAGAAAATGGAGTTTACCGGCTGAAAAGATCGTCCCATTTTAACACCTCGACCTCCTGATACTCCGATTTGTCCAGTAAGCAGTCACACAGCACAGGGCTGATATTCACATAACTGCCAAATAAGGAGGAACACAGGAAAAAGAGGCATCAACTTACCAGTTTGGCATTTCTATATAATAATAAGAAGAATAAGAAGATGAGGAAGAAGAAGAAGAAGAAAAGTAATAATACATGTTGTTTTTGTCCCCGCTGAAATACTGATAGCAAAACGAGTAAATTAATAGTATTAATCAATCAATCAATCAGTGATGCACATGTTCCCAGGTTTGTTCTTTATATTTAGCTGTTATAACTAAATATTTTAAAATGACATTATTCGCTAGATACACAAGTTTCCTTGAATAAAATTGCTAAATTGATTAGTAACAATAAAAATACTAATAATCAATGAAATACTTCATTTGCAGTGTAGAATGCCCTAGACTTTTTTTCCAGTTTTAGATATTCAAGAAGGCATGGCAAGGCAAGTTTATTTGTATAGCACATTTCATACACAGAGGTCATTCAAAGTGCTTTACATAGAAATTAGAAAACAGTTTATAAGAGAGCAAAAAAATATATGTAAAAATAAGAGACATATGATAAAATCATAATAAAAACAAAGAACAATTAAAGATATAAAAATAAATGTGATTTCAATAAAAAACAGTTTAAAATATGTTAAAAAAGAATAAAACTGTTAAACAGATGTGTTTTTAATCTTGATTTAAAAGTGTCTACTGTTAAAGCACATCTGATCTCTTCTGGAAGCTGATTCCAGCTATAGGTGGCATAATAACTAAATGCTGACGCACCTTGTTTTGAGTGAACCCTTGGTATCTCTAACTGACCTGATCCTAATGATCTGAGTAGTCTGCTTGGTTTATATTTAATTAGCATATCTGTAATGTATTTCGGTCCTAAGCCATGAAGTGGTTTATTAAAGAGTAACAATACTTTAAAATCTATTCTAAATGTAACTGGAAGCCAGTGTAAGGACCTGAGGACTGGAGTGATGTGCTCAGATTTTTTGGTTCTGGTCAGAATTCTGGTAGCAGCGTTCTGTATGAGCTGCAGCTGTCTAATGGTCTTTTTTGGGGATCCCAGTAAGGAGTCCATTGCAATAATCCACCCTGCTGGTGATGAAAGCATGGACAAGTTTCTCTAAGTCCTGTCTTGAGACAAAACATCTAATTCTGGCTATATTTCTGAGATGGTAGTAAGCTGATTTGCTTATTGCTTTCACATGGCCACTGAAATTAAGGTCAGACTCTAAAAATACACCATGATTTCTGACTTTATTTTGTGTCTTTAGACCCCTAGAGTCAAGGTGTGTGTTAACCTTGAGAGTTTCATCTTTATTTCCGAATACAATGACTTCGGTTTTTGTCTTTGTTTAACTGGAGGACGTTTTGACTCATCCAACTGTTAATTTCATCAATGCACTTACATAGAGAGTCAATGGGGCTGTAGTCATTAGGGGACAGGGCTAAGTACATTATATCTGGGTGTCATCTGCATAGCTGTGGTAAGCAATTTGGTTCTTTTTCATTATTTGACCAATTGGGAGCATGTACAAATTAAAGAGAAGCGGTGCAAGAATTGAGCCCTGTGGGACTCCACATGTCATGGATGTCCATTCAGATTTATGGTTACCTATGTGCACATAGTAACCTCTCCCTTTTAGGTATGATTTAAACCATTTGAGGACCATCCCAGAAAGCCCTACCCAGTCAGGGTTCCCACTCTTTTTCAGAGACCATTTTCCAGGACATTTCAAATTTAGGAAAAAAAGAGCTTTTCAGATGCCTTTTCTAAAGCTTGCTTCGTACCAAATCCAGTGTCAAGCTGTTTAAGTGGTACATGGTTTGCTTTGTCTCGTGGATCTAGTATTAGCAGTTGGAGAGGTGTCTTTAACTTTTCCAGTTCTTCCCTTTTGATATAGCTTGATAGCAAGCCTCTCGTGGTTGACTGGAGCTCCTTTGCTAAAAAAGGAACCATTGGAGTGTCTGTCTGGAATTTTTCCAAAAATGGCTTCAGCTGTCTAGCAACAAATGCAAAAAAATGGAGCTTAGCTACAAAAAGAGGGTCTGCAGTAGCCTCCTTTACTGTGCAGTATGATGCTGATGATGGAACTTTACTTTTCGGAAGTTTCCAATGGCTGTTGATGTACATCTGCACTGTGGGCCAAATTTCGATTGCTCTCTCTGCAACTGCCAAGTCTTCTACCCATCGATGAGCACAGAACTTCAAAGGAAATACCACTGTCTGGGAACATTTGATTAAAAATGACTGACACATCAGAGCTGGAGTTGAATGAGTAGTGTGACCTGACCATTTTGATTACCCAACAAATCTCGGCTTCAAGCACAGCTTGGCTGGAAAAGAACTTTGACAGTGTTGAGTTGCTTTGTGGGCCTGAGCATGTTGCCTCTTCATTTGTATTGGATACTTGAAAAGCTGTGCTTTCCTGACTGCCACTTTCAACATCTACAGTGGTTGCTTGTAGGTCTTTGCTAGATTGTCTGCAAATTTCCTGTCCTCTGTTTTCAGAAGTCAGTAAATGAAGTCATGTCATGTGAATGAAATTTCAACATTTATAAAATAAAAAGACCGCACATATTAACACCCTCTCCTTTCTCAGGCCAATGCCGTCATGCATGCTTTAGTTTGCTGTGCATTCCCCTTGCACATGATATTCAGATTAACAAGGTTAATATAACCTGCTTACCCGTCACCATTTGCTGAAAACATTCGAGCACTTAAACCATTCCTAGCACATGAAACCGCCAACACAAGACAGCGTCATCCGTCACAGCGAGATTAAACAGCATAACAAAAAACCCGTCAAAACTCAGCGTCCCTGAACAGAGCGCTTTCTGTTACTAACGTTAATTGTTTCGACCAGTTGTAAACTGTTCTTTAAATGATCAAGAACATTTAAAAATAAGAATTTTCCTGGACAAGATTTTTTCCAGGACAATTTATGTTTTCTCTCATTTTCCATGTGTTTTCCAGGACTGGAACATTGGTCAGTCCAGAATTTCCAGGACGCGTGAGAACCCTGCCAGTTTTCCAGTCTATGTAAGAGTATGGTGTGATCTACCGTGTCAAAGGCAGCACTAAGATCTAGTAGCACCAGCACTGATATTCTACCTGAATCAGAGTTTAAGCGAATATCATTTATTATCTTTATGTGCACTGTCTCTGTGCTGTGATGCTGGCGGAAACCAGATTGAAAATTGTCCAGATAGCCATTTGAGTTTAAGAATTTGTTCAGCTGATTGAAAACAACCTTTTCAATGATCTTGCCTATAAAAGGAAGATTTGAGATTGGTCTGTAGTTGCTAAGTATGCTTTTGTCTAGGTTACTCCTTTTTTAGGAGAGGCTTAACAACTGCCGTTTTTAGGGACTCTGGAAAAGTGCCTGTGAGCAAAGAGGCATTTACTATTTTTAAGAGGTCAGTTTCTAAACAGTTAAGTACCTTTTTGAGAAAGGATGTAGGGAGGGTGTCAAGGCTGCAAGTTGATGCTTTAAGATGTACTGTTTCTTCCAAGGTTTTTATATCATTCATTCATTCATTCATCTTCTACCGCTTATCCGAACTACCTCGGGTCACGGGGAGCCTGTGCCTATCTCAGGCGTCATCGGGCATCAAGGCGGTTTTTATATCAATTATGTCAAATTCTGAGAAAATGACAAATTTCTGAGGTTGTTGTAATGAGGTCTGACTGACCACATTACAATATGAGGCCGCATTTATTGCCATTCTGATATTACTGATTTTCTCAGAGAAAAAGGTTGCAAACTCATTGCATTTGTTGTCAGAGAGCATTTCACTAGGAACTTGATTTGGGGGGTGTTGTTAGTCTCTCTACAGTAGCAAAAAGAGTGCGAGTGTTGTTTATGTTGTTGTTTATAATGTTTGAGAAGAAGATCTGTCTAGCTGTGCCTAGTTCTACATTGAAAGCACGAAGACTGTCCTTATAGATGCTATAATGTACTTCAAGTTTTGTTTTCCGCCACATACGTTCAGCTTTTCTGCATGTTCTTTTCATGCTCTGTACAGCTGTTGTGTTTCTCCAAGGTGCTTTATGTCTGCCAGTGATCATCCTGACCTTTACTGGAGCTATACCATCAATAGCATCTTTAACTTTTAAGTTAAAATTTTCAAGGAGAACATCAACAGAGTCTGCCGATATGTTTGGCAACATTGATATAGCATTCATAAATACCTCACTGGTGTTTTCATTTATGAACCTTTTTTTGACATAGACAGATCTAGCATCAGTGGCAGGACAGATCAATAAATCAAAGTAAACACAGAAATGGTCAGATAGCGCTTCGTCCTTGATAACGGTGGATGAAATGTTTAGACCCTTGCTAATGAGCAGATCAAGAGTGTGTCCCCTATTGTGTGTAGGACCTTGCACGTGCTGTGTCAGATCAAGTGTGTTTAAAACATTTAACAGTTCAATTGCAGTATTGTTTTCTGCATTGTCTATATGAATGTTGAAATCTCCAGCAATAACAAAATAATCAAATTCAGAGGAGATTGTTGATAAAAGTTCTGTGAATTCATCAACAAAAGTTGGGGTGGATTTGGGAGGCCTATAAATAATTGTAAACAGAATGCGCGGTGTACCTTTTAGAGCAGGGGTCACCAACGCAGTGCCCGCGGGCAACTGGTCGCCCGCAAGGAGCACTTAAGGCGCCCGCGAGGCATGTTCTAAAAATAGCACTGGTCAAAATATAGTTCCGTCTAAAAAGATTTTCTTGCTGTAGTTTTTGAATAAAAAATGCTTGCCTTAATGTAGATTTTAAAATGACCATATTTAATTTCATTTAATTTAAAAAAAATGTTAACAAAAATGTTTTATGTATATAACGAACTCTGGCCTTTTCTGAAGTCAAATGTCATATTGCGCGCACGTCACATCCGACTCCTGACACAAGGAAGCGGTGCAGCAACAATGAGGAGTCAGTTGTGATTTACCCCCAAAAACATGGCAGAAAAGCGACAGAAAACATACCATTTTAACGGTGTTTGGGAGGAAGAGTTCTTTTTTACGCCTGTCAAAGGAAAGTGTGTGTGTCTCATTTGCGGGACGACTGTTGAGACGGCAAAGCGGCACAATGTGGCAAGACACTTCAGTCTGCGTCACGAAAGTTTCAATGCTAACTACCCACCCGGTGGAGCATTAAGGACAGAAAAAGACGTTAAAAATCCTTTCATACAAGTCGACATGACATGCACTGCTGAGCAACTAAGTGCTCTGTTCAACTTGGATGCTGGACAGGTAAAGATCCTAACGTTGCAAAATGACCTTCACCTCAAAGCCCATCAGTCTGCATCAAACTTTTGGTGCCTTGTGGACACAGAAAAGTACAGTGGTGTATGCACAGCAGCTATGAAAGTTGCATGCCTTTTTGGTTCAACCTATCTCTGTGAATCAGCCTTTTCTAACGAACTTTATCAAGAACTAACACAGAACACGCCTTACTGATGCACATTTACAAGACTCACTCAGACTTGCAGTGTCAAATTATTCACCAGATTACAGTACACTGGTGAGCAGAATGCAGTGCCAGGCTTCCCACTAACAGACATTTACAGACAAAGAAGAGATAACATGTTCATTGAAAACACCATAACATTAAACTAAAAATGGTGCACAGAAATGTGAAAAATTGTTCAAAAAAGACTAGATAACTTGTTGTGACATGAATAATGATTTCCTTGACATTACTTCCTGACTTTCAAATGTTGGAACAGATAAACATAAATAAATGTTGCATGTTTAAATATTCCTACCGTCATTGTTGTATAAATCATTGTTAATAATTGTGGGGAATAATTAACATTGACATGTGAGCAGTCTCTTCACCATATTATTATTATTATTATTATTATTATTATTATTATTATTATTATTAAAAAGTGATCTGTGCAATTTTGCTATTGAGGAAGTTTTTTATCAAACAGGTAGCCCTTCGTACTACTCAGTTCCCTTGAAGTAGCCCTCAGTCTTAAAAAGGTTGGTGACCCCTGTTTTAGAGCAATACACAAATATTCAAAAGACTGGTAATCACCAAGTAACACTTGCTTGCATTGAAACGCATCTTTGAATAAAGCAGCTATTCCTCCACCTCTTCTAACAGCTCTACAGACACTTATAAACGTAAAGTTGGGTGAGGCTGATTCATTGAGGACTGTAGCGCTGCAGCTGTCATCTAACCAGGTTTCATTTAGAAACATGAAGTCCAGGTGGTTAGTGGTGATAAGATCATTAACTAAAAATGATTTGTTCTTTAATGAACGGATGTTCAGGAGTGCTAATTTAACAGTAACTGGTTTTGGCCCTGTATCCATCTCAGAATGACATCTAATAGGCAGTAGATTAGATAGAAGCTGACTGTCTATTTGAAAGAAAATCTGTGTACCTTTTATTCGTGTCATGGACGAGCTCGTTTTTTTTCACATAATCGGTGATGAAGCTCCTCACCTCATGAGCCTGCAACACTGCACCCTTTCTGAAACAGATAGGGTCACAAACTAAATACACAACAGCACACCAAGATAAAGATTAATAATAATAATAATAATAATAATAATGAGGAGGAGGAGGATGGTGGTGATCAACAATCACACTGAGACCTGCTGTGTTGTTGATATCCACAAAATACAAGGCAAATAGAAAACAAGTACGAGTCATTTATTGCTAATGATGTTCTAACAAACTCGATTCAAAAACGCTCACTTTTTCTGCACATCTTGGAACAGAGGCTCCAGACGTGCGGTGACCCCATACAGCAGAGTGATTTCAGGGGGTTTATAGACCTCCTCGCAGTTCTCTCGATCCTCACTGCACTCCTCTGGGGGCTCCCAGTCCAACGGCACGCAGAAAGAAGACAACCTGAAAGGAAGTGTGTACTTATTAGAGCAAGTTGTGTACACATGCCCAGGATTCGATTAATCTTCCCCACAGGTAAATAAAAAGATTAAGAAAATATCTTTAATGTTTATTGACTTACATGAAACAAACGCTTTAACTGGATATACACTTCATGTTTAAACTTACACATATGTCCACTATACACATTGACCAAGGCTGAGAATGTTTTCACTATAAGGTGGATTAGCTCCTAAATAATCAGCACAGAAGAATCTACTATAATGTCTACTTCATGCCTGCTGGAGCAGCATATTACAGACCGTCTGACTGTATATCTAATTTTCTCCAGCTTAAGATGAACCATGACTTCCCTTGATCCAGTCGGTGGATTCGGTATCCTAATTTTCCTTTTACTAAGACTAGTGTTTTCCGAGGCCACACCAAACAATGCAACAAATGGGAATGGATCTACCAGCTCTCCAAAAAGCCCAGAGAAGGTCTTAAAAATACTGGTCCAGAACATGTAAAGTCACATGTGGGATCTATGTTAGCTTTAATCTTAGAAAGTCTGACTTTTGTCCAATGTAAAAGGTGTTCAATTTTAAACTGTATTACAGCATTTCTAAGGCAAATGGATGATGAAAAAAATTCCCTGAATTATTTTGTACCAGACGTCTTCTGAAATCGGTTCGTCTAAGTCTGTGTCCCAATTATTTCTGAGAAGACCTATAGATGTTAAATCCTACATACGTAATAGATCCTGCTTAGAGTCTGCTTTTGGACTGATTTACATAAGAAATAATTCAAATTCAATGCTACAAAGTTCCAAAGTTGCAAATAAAATTGGGATTTGTTCAAAGGGCACAAAATGTCCATCAATATAAAGATCAGACAGTTAGACCAAACCATTTGTGGCCCAAATCTCAAAAGCGTCGTCCATCATTCATGGAACAAACATGTACTGTAGTTTTTAGCAATCGATGTGATAAATCTTTAAGGAGAAACGATCGTCTAAACTGATTCCGGATCTGGACTGAACGTATGACAACGTATGATTAGAAGTCAAGCTAGAGATTGGCTGTGTGAATGGGATTTTAGCAGCATAATACATTTTACCCATATGTCCCAATTAATATTAAAACTAATGCTGCACACGGCTGTATAACATATACAGAGATAAAAACTGATTTCTGTTAAAGTGAATGTACTTAGGGTTCTTCCAGTCGACCTCTACGATGCTGTCCACTCCTTTACTCAACTCCTTAACTCGAACAAGATTGTGTTCCTTCTGCATCGACTGCAGGAACTTCGAGAGCTGGGAATGGGGGGGGATAGTGAGAGAGAGAGAGAGAGAGAGAGAGAGAGAGAGAGAGAGAGAGAGAGAGAGAGAGAGAGAGAGAGAGCGCGAGAGAGTGAGAGAGATAGTGAGAGAGTGAGTGAGAGAGAGATAGTGAGAGAGAGAGAGAGAGAGAGTGTGTGTGTGTGTGTGTGAGAGAGAGAGAGAGAGAGTGAGAGAGAGAGTGAGAGAGAGATAGTGAGAGAGAGAGAGAGAGAGAGAGACAGAGTGTGAGAGAGTGAGAGAGGGTGAGAGAGCAAGAGAGAGAGAGTGAGAGAGAGAGAGAGTGAGAGAGAGAGGCAGAGAGAGAGACAGAGAAAGAGAGAAAGAGAGGGAGATACAGATTAGAAAAAGAGAGAGACCGAGAGAGAGATAAAAACAGGGCGACTAAAATAAACATGGTCTCAATTCAGTCACTTTTACTAACCTTTTTATAGCTGGATTTTTTTATGTCAAGGTTTTTTCCTTTAGGACTGTAAAAGACAAGGTGAGAGAAATCAGATAAGGAAACCTAAAGTAAAAACACGGATTAAAAAATAAAATCTTGTTGGATTTGTTGTAAACTGTAAAAGCCAAAATATGATATTAATGCGTAACATAGGATCAGACACCCAGGCTAGAACAACGTGCCATAAAAACGAAGGGGTTTGAGGTGGATTTACATGGCTTTGTGATTGCAGAAATGAATGCAAAATCAAGTCAATTCTGTGATACTAGAGAAGGCAATTTTCAAAAACACATCGAACATTAGTCCAGCTATCAGAGAAAGTGTCTTCACTGGTATTGTACACAAAGGTAATAAAAACATCACAAGTTGCATCACTTTTTAAAATTCTGTAAATTTGTAAAAGGAAAAAAAAATTTTTTTTTCATTTTTATTCTAACACTATATGTAAAAAATAAAATTAACCAAAGTATATTTTTTAAAAGTTAATTATAGAGATATTTAAGTCCCCTTATTGCAATCTTTCCTTTTAAGCACAATTCTGACTTACTAACTATCACAAAAATGCTAGCTTTTTACTGAGACAGGATGAGTTTGTTTGTTTGTTTGTTTGTGTTTGTTTGTTTGTTGTTACCAGCATGACGCCATGTGCTTGCGCAGAAAGGTGCCGGTCAGCAGAGGGAGCTCTGACTTCTTCACTTTACTCTTGAGAGCATGGAGGAAGCACTGCAACAGCAGAGAGTCCATCTGTTCTGTAGAGAGAGGACAGAAAAACATGGTCAGTATTTACATGATGAGGGATTAAGGCGAGAGACGTAAGAAAGACGGAGATATTGAATTCTTCAGATCGATTTAATTCTATTTATGTGCATAGCGCTTTTAACCAATGACATCGTATCAAAGCAGATTCACAGAGGAATTTAAAATGAAGTTACTACTTATCTCTAACATTTATTCCATATGAGCAAGAATGAGGTGACTGTGGCAAAAAAAACCTCCCTGAGATGATATGAAGAAGAAACCTTGAAAGGAACCAGACCTAGAACCAGTAGAGAGATTCCTCCTCTCATTTGTGAGACACTGAACAGGAAATAATGTAAATGTAAATAATGTCCTTTTACAACACTTCATATTCGAGTTGAATTGTGCAACCAAGAGCTCCTTAGGAACTAATAGGTCAGAATCATTTCTGAGATCAGTACAGACTTAAAGATGCCCTGCCACACGTATTTCATTACTTTTGTGGTAATGTCTGAAGTTTACCATGGACTCTGTAGCATTCTTTTGTGGTAAAAATTCCTTGGTTACCTTGTTTCAAGCCATTCTAGTGTGGTATAGAAAGCCTGCAGGAAGACTCAGCTCGATTTGCGCCAGTTCTCATGAATATTCAAATGAGCTATGTTGCTTGGCTCCGATTGGCTAACCGCTAGGATATGAGAGCATGAATATTCATTCACCCAGCGCAATAAGTAGACGTTCAGCCATCCCGTTGACGTTCAGCCATCCTTGCTGTATAGGAAACTCACTGAGCTACACGAATTCTGGGGGCGCGGTCTCAAGTGGGAGAGCTCATGAATAGTAATGAGCTCAATCATTACTACGTCACACTGAGCAGCTTTTCCAACTGACCTGATTTCTCCCCTTATTTCTTTTAAGTGGCTAGAACTGACCGGGGAGGTAACAGTTCGTTTTCAATTTCACGACACAACACAAACACATATGGACCTAACACATATCAAAAAATCCAAGTAAAAACGGTTTTGTGTGGAAGGGCACCTTTAACACTAATTCCTTCCTATCGAGATGCACTCTCAGACGTGAGAACTTGCCTTGTGGAGACCTTGAATCCTCTTCTTCTCCCTGCACATCCTCTGTGTCCTCTTCTTTCTCTTCCTCTCGGAGGCTAAGATTCTGGATGTTTTGACAAGACGATTCCACCGCAGCCGTCCCGCAGTCATTCTGTCCTTCTCTCTCCTGAGCCAAATCTTCTGTTCCCTCTTCACCGCTTTCCTCTCTGTCCATGTCTGCCTCGGCCTGGACCGAAGGATCAGTGACAGGGATAACAGGAGGAGCGGATTTATCCCCAAAAGCCCTGTGGGAGAAAATTAACAAGTAGATGAAGGCAATAAATATCAAATCACAGCACAAGGCAAAGACTAATTTTAAACACACTTGCAATGTGAAACAAGATTTTGTGAGAATTTTTTTTAATTTCATAATGTGTCTGTAAGACTGTAGGACATAAAGAGCGTCTTTATCTGGCCGAGGACAACCCAGTAAAAACAGTAGAGTGGAAAAGCACACACAGAGTTAGACAGACAGACAGAAACAGCGGCAGAGAGTTGGAGTGAGAAAGAGACACAGAGAGAAAGAGTGACAAATAGCCAGAAAGAAAGATAGACACAGACGGGCAGAGACTGACAGTCAGAAACAGATGGACAGAGAATGACAGCCAGACACACAGATGGACAGAGACACACAGAGACTAATTGAGGATGAGACAGACATCTACAGTGACAAACACTGGTAGACAATCAAAGAGAGACTGTCAGAGACACAGACACAGAGACGGACAGAGAGAGACAGAGAGAGAGAGAGAGAGAGAGAGAGAGAGAGAGAGAGAGAGAGAGAGAGAGAGAGAGAGAGAGAGAGAGAGAGAGAGAGAGAGCAAGTGAGAAAGAGAGAGGCAGAAAGAGAGAGAGCGTGCCAGACAGAGAGAGTAAGAGAGACAGACAGAGACAGAGGCAGAGACCAACAGAATCTGACACAGAGTCTGACAGAGAGAGACACACACATTTACAATTGTGACCCAAACACTGTAACAGAGACCCAGAGAGTCAGAGAGACAGTCAATGAGACAGATACCGAAGACAGTGGACGAAAGAGAGAGAGAGAGAGAGAGAGAGAGAGAGAGAGAGAGAGAGAGACACACACACACACACACACACATTCCTTTACATTTTCTTAAAACACTGTAATTTCTGTGTTTTTTATTTTGGTGCCAACATTTTGTTGTGTCTAGGAATTTGCGAGATTCATACCACAGCTGGTCCATGTACGTGTGTAACACATTTACTCCTTTTCCCTTCATCCCGCCAGTCCTCATCTCTCTGCTCGACATGGCTGCAGTTCCCACAGCAACAGGAGCTCTGTGTAATCAAGCAAACAATCAACTCGACTTGCTCGAATCGTTTGGGCTGAGCTCTGGTTTCACTGTAATTAAAGAAGCCCTGCTATTTTGCAAGTTCTCCCACTTGGAAATCATGGAGGGGTCTGAAATTGTCATCGTAGGTGCATGTCCACTGTGAGAGACATTTACATTTACGGCATTTAGCAGAGACATAATCTAAAAAAAAAATCCAGAAATCACAATATATGATTTTTTAACTATTTATTTGTATGATACAGCTGCAAATAAGTATTTGAACACCTATCAGCTAGAATTCTGACCCTCAAAGACCTGTTAGTCTGCCTTTAAAATGTCCACCTCCACTCCATTTATTATCCTAAAATAGATGCACCTGTATGAGGTCGTTAGCTGCATAAAGACACCTGTTCACTCCATACAATCAGTAAGAATCCAACTACTAACATGGCCAAGACCAAAGAGCTGTCCAAAGACACTAGAGACAAAATTGTACACCTCCACAAGGCTGGAAAGGGCTACGGGGAAATTGCCAAGCAGTTTGGTGAAAAAAGCTCCACTGTTGGAGCAATCATTAGAAAATGGAAGAAGCTAAACATGACCGTCAATCTCCCTCGGACTGGGGCTCCATGCAAGATCTCACCTCATGGGGTCTCAATGATCCTAAGAAAGGTGAGAAATCAGCCCAGAACTACACGGGAGGAGCTGGTCAATGACCTGAAAAGAGCAGGGACCACCGTTTCCAAGGTTACTGTTGGTAATACACTAAAACGTCATGGTTTGAACTATGCATGGCACAGAAGTTTCCCCTGCTTAAACCAGCACATGTCCAGGCCCGTCTTAAGTTTGCCAATGACCATTTGGATGATCCAGAGGAGTCATGGGAGAAAGTCATGTGGTCAGATGAGACCAAAATAGAACTTTTTGGTCATAATTCCACTAAACGTGTTTGGAGGAAGAAGAATGATGAGTAACATCCCAAGAACACCATCCCTACTGTGAAGCATGGGGGTGGTAGCACATGTTTTTCTGCACATGGGACAGGGCGACTGCACTGTATTAAGGAGAGGATGACCGGGGCCATGTATTGCGAGATTTTGGGGAACAACCTCCTTCCCTCAGTTAGAGCATTGAAGATGGGTCGAGGCTGGGTCTTCCAACATGACAATGACAAGAAGCACACAGCCAGGATAACCAAGGAGTGGCTCTGCAAGAAGCATATCAAGGTTCTGGCGTGGCCTAGCCAGTCTCCAGACCTAAACCCAATAGAGAATCTTTGAAGGGAGCTCAAACTCCGTGTTTCTCAGCGACAGGCCAGAAATCTGACTGCTCTAGAGAAGATCTTTGTGGAGGAGTGGGCCAAAATCCCTCCTACAGTGTGTGCAAACCTGGTGGAAATACTACAGGAAACGTTTGACCTCTGTAATTGCAAACAAAGACTACTGTACCAAATATTAACACTGATTTTCTCAGGTGTTCAAATACTTATTTGCAGCTGTATCATACAAATAAATAGTTAAAAAATCATACATTATGATTTCTGGATTTTTTTTTTTTTTAGATTATGTCTCTCACAGTGGACATCCACCTACGATGACAATTTCAGACCCCTCCATGATTTCTAAGTGGGAGAACTTGCAAAATAGCAGGGTGTTCAAATACTTATTTTCCTCACTGTACATGACTCTTGATATGCGTGTGTTTTAAGTAGACATATAAGTCAGTCTTTACCTGTTTGACACAACATTGACCGCACAGCAGTCCCCTTGATTTACATCTGGTAGCCCTGCAGAAGACACCACTACTCCTGGAAGCATCAGGTCTGTTTAAGATAGAATAAAACCAAGTAAACACACACACAATCTCTCTCTCTTACACACACACACACTCACTCACATTTATTCACCAGAACATCTCACCTGCCCCACCAGTTAGTTTCTGTACCACTGGAGGCCATGTTGTGAAGGTGGGTAACAGATCAGGATACCGCCAAAGTGTGTACACTGATGAAAATATGGATAATAAAAATAACAGAATCAGATATAACGGACGTTTCCGGAAGTAATCGTATCTACATATATACAGTAGGACCTTAGAGTACAGTCTGCATCAGTGTTTATCCAGCCCAAGAATCCGTCCATAACATGTGTCTATACCAAATGTTGAACCACAAATCTATTTACAATGTATAAAAGAAATGAAATAAATAAAACTGGAGGGATAGAAACCTTTATTATCACCACATATACATTACAGCATGGTGCAGTTCTTTTCTTTCATATCAAAACTAGGGTTGCAAAGGGGCAGAAAGTTTCCGGTAAATTTCCGGAAACTTTCCACGGGAACTTAATCTGGGGAATTTTGGAAATATTCCAAATTGGAAACTTTACAGGAATTTATGGGAATTTACAGGAATTTATGGGAATTATTTGTAATATAGGGAAATTTGTATAAACTATATCATTTACAAACATAAATAAACATTTTGTTTGGTCATAAGCAGACATGCATGCAAGGTAATACAAATTTTAAAAATGACGTCTTGACTGATTTAATTGTAAGTAGAACTTCAATTGATTCTTTCATTGAGTAACACAAAAGCATAATAAACATTATTATTCTTGTAATAAACATAATAAACTTAAAAATTGTAATAAACATTATTTTATAGATTATTTTATTTCAGGGGGGTCATTGAGTGTGTGTGGGGTCATCAAATTATCTGTGCATGTGGTAACACTCCTAATTTACTGCTTATTAAGAGTTAGTAAGGTAGTTATTAAGTTTAGGTATTGGGTACAATTAAGAATGTAGAATAAGGTAATGCAGAATAAGACATTAATATGTGCTTTATAAGTACTAATAAATAGCCAATATTCAATTAATATTCATGCTAATAAGCAACTAGTTAAGTTGAAAACCTAAAATAAAGTGTTACTGTGCATTCTCTCTGTGCTCAATGGCCCTCCAGTAAGCAGTGTGCTGTGTGCAAGTGACCGAGAAATGCAGGGTACAAAATCAACTTAAATTGCATTAAATCATGCTATAAATGCATTTTTTTAACTACATTTAAGTTCCTTGTTATAGGCAACTCTGCATTTTTTTTAAAAAATTCCCAGTTTATTTCCATATATTCCCTTTAATTCCCATATATTCCCGTTAAATCCCATGGAAAGTTTCCAGCCTTGAAAATTCCTGGAATTTTGCAACCCAAATCAAAACTGAGGAGGTTGGTGGTTAGAGCAAACGGGTAGCTATGATAAAGCCCCCCGAAGCAGAGAGGGTTAAGAATATTGCTCAGTTGCCCAACAGTGGCAGCTTGACAGTGCTGGGGCTTGAACGATCAACCACCCTGAGCCTTAACTGCTTGAGCCACTACTGCCATCCTACCTGCCATCAAAGGAGTGAGAAATCCTTAATTCATGTTTCAGGGAGCGAGGAGAGTGTATTACTAAGATCACTTAATTATGTAGAAAACTCTACTACCTCTCAATATCCATGTCCTATTTTAACTAAAAACAATGCGCTACGTTAACTACGTAAAAAGATAAAGCGAGCATGTGAAATATGAGCTGCTTTATTAATCAGCACAAAAAGATGTTCATCTTGACCACACGTGTTATTATTTTGAACACAGTGCTACATGTAATGATCCTGTGCTGTAGTGGTGTATACTACACCTGTAGGGTACAGCTGTTTCTCCAGCTGGAAGAACACTGGGTTCCTGTGGAGCACATACAGAGTGACAGCATCTCCTTTGTGTGTGTAGATTTTTACAACGTTCAGTTCTTCTTTGTTGGGTATGAGCTCATTGAGCTGCTCGGCAGACAGGGACGGAAACGCGGCGGAGACGTCCGCCCTCAGCTTCCTCCTGCGGGACAGACACACATGAATGAGGGAGGAAATTAATTATTTATGAAATAATTTTTATTTCTGAGGAAATATAAACATATGCTGATGCTTGCTGGACACTATGGCTGATGAACAACATTACTAGTATGACATCATGTGACTCCAGCATCTCTTTATTTTTGACTATTACTTATCACAACAGCCTGAGATAGGCACAGGCTCCCCGTGACCCGAGGAAGTTCGGATAAGCGGTAGAAGATGAATGAATGAATGAATGAATGAATGACTTATCACAACATGCCTGCTGAGAAAGGAAATACAACAGAGTTTATTAGCTTCCTATTACAGCACCTCAAGTCACGAATGTATATTAATATACACATTCTTGTTTCTATATTAACAACTAATTCACAGAGACTTGGACACAATCTCCATAGAATCATCTGATAGTAAACGGTTATTTAGCACAAATAAAAGTATAACTTGTGATATGTTGATGCTTTTTGGAAGGAGATGTTTAGTTAACATTAATGGAAGGATTCTCCAGTGTCAGCGATTCGAAACAGTACGTGGTATCAGGATGGAGGAGTGTGAGCAGAAATCAACCAGTGTCAGTGATTTGAAACAGTACGTGGTATCAGGATGGAGGAGTGTGAGCAGAAATCAACCAGTGTCAGTGATTTGAAACAGTACGTCGTATCAGGATGGAGGAGTGTGAGCAGAAATCAACCAGTGTCAGTGATTTGAAACAGTACGTGGTATCAGAATGGAGGAGTGTGAGCAGAAATCAGTGTCAGCGATTTGAAACAGTATGTGGTATCAGGATGAAGGAGTGTGAGCAGAAATCTGTTGTTTTTTCTAACAAAACAAACTGCATTATGGCCTTATTAATTTCACTGGGAAAAAAAGACTTAGTGAAGTGACATACAGCTAAGTATAGTGACCCATACTCAGAATTTGTTCTCTACGTTTAACCCATCCAAAGTGCACACACACAGCAGTGAACACACACACACAACATGAACACACACCCAGAGCAGTGGGCAGCCATTTATTCTGCGTCGCCCGGGGAGCAGTTGGGGGGGTTCGGTGCCTTGCTCAAGGGCACCTCAGTCGTGGCCGGCCCAAGACTCGAACCCACAACCTTAGGGTTAGGAGTCAGACTCTCTAACCATTAGGTCACAACTTCCCCACTACTTCTGAGGAAATGTACGTCACTGCTGAGATGATAATGGGCTGTCCCATAGACATTCCACAATATTAAATGTAGCTTTAAACGGATAAAAGTATGACATGACATTCTTTAATAAATTTAGATAAACAAATTTCAAACTGTTGGCAAACAGCTGTGGTTCACAAGTAATAAAACACCTCAGGATTTGCTTTTAAAGGTCAATGCTAACTCTGAGAATATTGTAGGTTTCCTCAATATTTCTAGACAACTGACCAAAAAAATTATACAACAATAATTAATGCTGCAATGTCAACAATTCATTCCTTATCTTCTGTTAGTTTATTGATATTTTTTTTAAACCTAAATTAGTTCTCCCTGTATTTCATTAGAGCTTTTTATGTATGTTCTATAACGTTAAAAAAAAAAGATGAGGAAAAACTAAATATGCAAATGTGAAAGTCAGCTGTTTCAATATGCAACAAATATAAATAAAAATAATCCTTAAACACACAAACGTGTCACTAAAACCCCCGAGCCTAATCCCAAATAACATCCTAGCAGACTAACAAGACGTGCACTTAAGATGTAAGGGTCTTATTCTCGTACCCTATGTAGTGCCCCAACGGAGTGTACAGTGAGTCAAATGTGATTACAGCATTCAGCACCTTATAGCTAACGCGCTCGCGCTGTACTGGTTAGGTACAAACCTGTCGGATCCTTTGATAACGGTATTGGACTTCACGCGAAACGCTTTTGTAAACATCCTGCTGTGTATTTTATTTGTTTTACCTAGTTAAGGAAATGCGACAATCTAATGCCTGGAATACACTTGTGTCAAACATGCTACAATTTATTAGCCAACCATCGCAAGCATAAGCGTGTGGCTGCAATACAAAATATGTCCGGGTGGAAACATCAACCCGCGTTAAAGCTGACCTTTTTACGCACGCATAGCGCCAGTTTTATTATTTTTGTGTTTTGTATTGTTGTGTTTAAATGCCTATATGATACAAATTACCATAAATTTTGGACAGTCATACCATTGATAATTAATATATTACTATATGAATATAATATATTAATATGTGTATATATTTGTATGTATGTATATATGGACAGCTGAGTCACTGGATATTTTCAAGCGGCGGTTGAAGACCTACTTATTCAGGAAACACTTCAACTAGCACTTCTTTGCTTATCTTTCGCATTTAAAAAAAAAACAAAACAAAACAAACAAAAAAAAAACACACCTTTGACACTTTTTCATTGTAACTTTGAACAAATGTTTTAAACTCATGGTATCTTAAGTATGTAACTTAGTGAGCCAGCATTAATGATTCAGTGTTAGAGATTTAAGCACTTATGTACGTCGCTCTGGATAAGGGCGTCTGCCAAATGCTGTAAATGTAAATGTATATGCATACATACATATATATATATATATATATATATATATATATATATATATATATATATATATATATATATACACACACACACACACACACACACACATACACACACACACACAGACAATTATTCATAAATACTAATAGCAGGTGTCCTTTCTGTCCATTCTCTTCTGGCCTCTCTCAATGGAAAGGTGTATGTACAACGCTGAAAGATTTACCTTGAAAGAACTTACAAACTCCATGTTGATGTGTTGTAACATTTGTGACAGTTTCTGATTTATGGCTTATGAATCCTGATGCATACAAAATTTAGATAAGCTAAAGTTTTAAAATATCAAAGCAGTGCACATATTTAATTAAAACTCGTAAAAAACTGATGGACATGAAGGGGAAAATTTAATGCCCTTATTTTTGTCACTGATATAAAATAGATTTAGTAACGCTGCTGGTAACAACAGGGAATAAATGAAAGATGGTATTTACAGTGGCTAATAAACTTCAGTCTGAACTGCAACAGAGAAGCTACTGAGTTTATTAATATATGTATTAATAGTAGTGCATTAATATTAGTATAGAGAGGTGTTAAGGTGAGAATTGTTCCTGTCTGCTTAAAGTAAAGCTAAATCATCAGAGTTGAACCTATCATCACTGATATAGAGTCTAAAACTGAAATCCAAAATTCAGGCAATAATCATATTAGTACTTCATAAAACTGGATTGTAATCCTACCCATTACTAGGGGCTCATATGTATAGATGCAGTTGGAGCTTTTTGTTCAGCTGTTCAAACAAACAAACAAACGTCAATCTTTGTTTTCAGCTCCATACATTATTTAATTTATGCTAAAATACTAATGATTGCATTTTACTTTCTAAATGTTGGGCATTTAGCATCTACAGAGCATCCTAGAGTTATTATTACACCTAGTGGTCCAAAGGAGGAACTACAGCAAATAGTAATAGAATCCCAATGGGGCAGGAATCATGTAGCCCTATATTTCCTCTCCTTTCAGTGGATGTTGAGCAGCAAATAGGACGGTCAATAACAGGATTCCCAATTTGGGATAGTTCTCACTCACTCATTTTCTACCGCTTATCCGAACTACCTCGGGTCGAGGGGAGCCTGTGCCTATCTCAGGCGTCATCGGACATCAAGGCAGGATACACCCTGGACGGAGTGCCAACCCATCGCAGGGCACACACACACACTCTCATTCACACACTACGGACAATTTTCCAGAGATGCCAATCAACCTACCATGCATGTCTTTGGACCGGGGGAGGAAACCGGAGTACCCGGAGGAAACCCCCGAGGCATGGGGAGAACACACACACAAGGCGGAGGCGGGAATCGAACCCCCAACCCTGGAGGTGTGAGGCGAATGTGCTAACCACTAAGCCACTGTGCCCCCAATTTGGGATAGTCTTATTATAATAATCCAACATGTTTTTACCAAAAACAGGAATTAAATAACACTTGTAAAATTATACAAATCAGATAAGGTGTATGTGCAGATGTGTATTGGGCATGAGTGTGTTTGTATGAGGTACAGAACCATTTTTAAGATATAATAAAAAAAAAAGAGGGAGAGAAGAAACTGAAGATTATAGACTGAATCATTCCTAGATCATCCTGTACCTATTCCTCATGTGCACCAGATTGACCTTGTTTTTCATCTCTCTCCTTCAATGCCCATATTTTTGGGTTAGTTTCATGTCTTTGGTGTGTGTGGGGTTTTTTTTTTGGATGTAGTTGTAGCTGTATACAGAATAACTACAGTATTGGCACTTAACGGCCGATTACTGTGTCCCTCTTAAAATTCACTAGATAGTAGCATATAGCATGATTCAGGTGCAATAGGCTCTCTTCATTTTGTTTGAGGCTCCGTCATTGATCAGGAACCACAATTGTTCGTTATGAAAGTAAACGATCAAAGGGGAGAATTTGTTACCGATAATGAAACTAACTTTAAAAATAATTGGTCTTTAAATTTTAGCCCCCAAAGTGCTTGTCCTGCTATATGTTTGTCTGTCTTTGCACGATTTGAAATTCTTTAACACCAATTTCCACCAAGAACAACCTTTTCTTACTTTTAGTTTAGAAGTCTCAGAGGAAATTGTGAAAGGTGGGGTTCATTCATTCATTCATTCATCTTCTACCGCTTATCCGAACTACCTCGGGTCACGGGGAGCCTGTGCCTATCTCAGGCGTCATTGGGCATCAAGGCAGGATACACCCTGGACGGAGTGCCAACCCATCGCAGGGCACACACACTCTCATTCACTCACGCAATCACACACTAGGGACAATTTTCCAGAGATGCCAATCAACTTACCATGCATGTCTTTGGACTGGGGGAGGAAACCGGAGTACCCGGAGGAAACCCCTGAGGCACGGGGAGAACATGCAAACTCCACACACACAAGGTGGAGGCGGGAATCGAACCCCGACCCTGGAGGTGTGAGGCAAACGTGCTAACCACTAAGCCACCGTGCCCCCCCGTGATGTGGGGTTTAAAACAGCAATTAGGGGTTGGTGTACTACAGCAAATTTACAAATGGGTGCCTGGGTTATTAGAATTTACTCTCCAGCTCTCTGTAAGGGTGGAATAAAAAGTTCTTGGCATGATAACACTACAATTTAATATCTGTCATAAAAATGAACCTTTAACTGTGAGTCTTACTTATTGACCATTACAAAGCACTGATACCGGAGTATCAGTGCTTTGTAATGGTTCCAAAACTATTAAACAAACATTTATAAGAAATATTATTAGGGCTCAAATATATGGAGTATCTATGTTAATAGCGAAACCTTTCAATAAATTGAGTAACATGAGTTGAATTACAGTAATCTATTGTCAGAGCTGCTGATATAGAAAACTAAGAGAAAGACTCTTTAGCTGTGTATAAAACAAAGGTTTTTTTGTGTGTAGAAACCGCATTGATAAAGCATGAGCATAATTGGAAAATTATGTTCCCTCACCAAGATCTCTTCTACCGCTTATCCGAACTTCCTCGGGTCACGGGGAGCCTGTGCCTATCTCAGGCGTCATCGGGCATCAAGGCAGGATACACCCTGGACGGAGTGCCAACCCATCGCAGGGCACACACACTCTCATTCACTCACGCACTCACACACTAGGGACAATTTTCCAGAGATGCCAATCAACCTACCATGCATGTCTTTGGACCGGGGGAGGAAACCGGAGTACCCGGAGGAAACCCCCGAGGCACGGGGAGAACATGCAAACTCCACACACACAAGGTGGAGGCGGGAATCGAACCCCGACCCTGGAGGTGTGAGGCGAACGTGCTAACCACTAAGCCACCGTGCCCCCTACTTTCAGCTTAAAGTCAGCAATTTTCATTCCTCGCTATCTTCTTTGGGAGGGAGGTGTTTTGAGAGGACCACCAGAAATTGAATTGGAAACTAGAAAATACAATGAAGAGGTCAGGGAATAATTTAAATGTGTAAATGAGCAAGGCAGTAAACCAACGCCAAAAGCTCCAAGTGCCCTTGTCCACGTTTTCCTGGTTACTTAAACTTTTTTTTCATGGTGTTCAGTAGAATTAGTGCAGAAGCTGGATTAAAAACAGATTGGAAGCATGTGTGGCTATTAGCATTCAGCAACAGGCAGTCACGCTTGTGCAAACCACCACCACAGATCCTGGCCAAATTCCTCATAAACACAAATGCATGTTTGCTGGGCTAATGATAAGGCTCACGTTTCCATCCCGACAGGCTGGAAATGAAGGTTGTTAAAGAGCAGATGTATTGCCTTGAGACACACATGGCATTCATACAGTATTTGTATGGCTTCAGGACATCCAACCCAGCTATTTCAGATCCAGTGTGTTGACGGATACAGGATGATTAATGATGGAAGGGATGCTTGTGTGTTTGGGGTCCACATGAGCTACATGTGCAAGATTTGGTGATAGCACCACAAGTACAGTATCAATCATCATTCTTTAGTAACTGCTTTGTCCTGCTCAGGGTCAGGATGGATCCAAAGCCAATGCCAAGAACATACAACCTGGATGCCAGTCCATTACAGAGCAGCATGTATACACACATTCACACCGGAGAAGTTAGATAGAAACCCACCTGAACATAGTGAGGACATGCCCAACAATTCCATCCAGATAATATCCAGAGCAACTGAGGATTGAGGGCCTCGCTCAGGGAACCAGGATTGGCAGCTTAGTCGCCCTGGGATTCAAACTCACAACGTTTCGTTCAGTAGTCCAACACCTTAACCACTGCGCTTTCACTTCCTCAACCTAGATTTGGTATACATGTGGAAATTAAACAATCATATTTTTATATATATATATATATATATATATATATATATATTTATTTATTTATTTATTTATTTATTTCGTTGTCCTTCGGCTGCTCTTTATTCAGGGTCACCATACCAGATATTCAGATCCACATATATTTAATTTGGCACAGATTTTTAGGCTGGATGTCCTTTCTGCCCCACAATCCTTTCATTTTTTCTAGGTCCGAGTGTCACACATATGAAAAAAAAACCCAGGCATTACCCTTGTACCCTGAGACATTATGGGAAGTGTTTTGAAGTATGTGGGTCCAGAGGCCAAAGACATGTGCTGTAGTCTGTTTGCCATCTCTTAATTTCCCAGTTGGGTTGGTTGCAGTCCAGGGAGTCCAGTGGGATAGACACCAGGTTCCCCTTTACCATGTGTAGGATAAGCGGTACAGAAAAAGAATGGATGGATGTTATATAGCCATTTGTGTTGTAAAGCTAAATACCAGATGCATTTTCTGAAGCAATAGAGCCTCATCTGGCTATTTTTTAAAAACTATTTTAAATAATAGGCGACAGATTTCAACTAAAGGTAAATCAAGGTCATTTTTGTCTGCCTAGGTAGCTAAGGTTTGCAAGCTACCCTGATATTCTAAATATCTAACCAGATTTTCACCAGATTAATACAATGTAATAAAGTCATCTCAGTCTGTTACCTTCTGCATTGTTCTGTCTACATTGTATATTAACAGTGTAAAACACAATGTGTAAGTGTGTGTAATTATCTCTAGTAATGCACAGTTCGAGAGGCGTTTAAAGATGCCGTGCCTCTACACCCCCTTTGTTTCTCCACCTCTTTACCTCGTCCTCTTGCTGTTTTTCACTCGAGGGGAGATTGAGGCAGAAAGAACACTGCAATCAGAGGTAGGTATAGCTCATTCTCTAGCTTTGAAGAATTAATATGAAGTCAGTGTATTGGTTTTGTACAGTAAAAACTATTTCCCTTCGGGTTTAGGTTTTTGTTGCTGATTTTAAAATGTGCTTCTTCCATCCAAACATGGTAAAGTTTACAATAAGCTTAACAGTTATTATGCTCTAATAGTCTATTACTCTGAGATCAACTGATTGAGTTTGAAATTAGACCTGGATTTTAGCTCTATTTACAAAAAAAGCTGAATATACACAGGAAAAGTAGGCATTTATGATTATGCTGGTGAAATTATACCACGTCGCTTTCGAATTCTCAACTCTGATTAGTCGGAATCATCTCTGTATTGATTCATTTTCTAGAACAGCAGCTCTGACGATGGTTCCTGCTGCAAGATTTACATTAACATGTTTGTTCAAATACATCATCTCTGCTATATTAACTCCTGCTGTAGGTTCGACGCTTCACATAAACAGATTTTAAGGATCATTTATACATTTTCTGTGAGACAGAAAGTGTGTACCATTAAGTTTTCGGCCACACCTTTTCTGCCAGTTACTGTTCTTCAGTAATGGGACAAAGCTGCGGGGAATTAATGTATAGCCGTTATACTATAACTGAAAGACGTACCACAGTATAAACGCTAAATGTAAAAGGATAAAAAGGGCGAGTTATTGTTTAATTAATGAAAATTGTAATTGTTGGCAAATTCCTGGGGTATTAAATGCTCATCTATGACACTGTATGGAGTTATTGGAAAAATAATTAGATTTGTGTTCCAAACTGTTAACTATACACACACACACACACCTTAATTAGTTCCTTACTTACTTTATATCAGGTATAAAATGTAATGTAATCGTAGTGTTTTCAAGCCACATTCTGAGCTGTGTGTGTCACTCTGCACATCTGTATCAGAAAAACACCCTCAGGCCAAAATACACTTCTCTCTGTGCTCAGATTCCGTGTACAATACAAAAAAAACCCAGTATTTAGAATTGATGCTGCCTGTCCAGACATGAACATATTTGTAGGTAACTCTGTTTTTAATGTATGGAGTTTTGTTCTGACTTGAGCGGGACAGATCTTTACATTGTTAAAGAGCAGAATGTCACATTTAATCCCAGATTATAGTGATGCATGTAAGAGAGGGGAATCTGCATTATACAGAATCACTGCATTTCAGAGGATAAAAATTAAATGGGTAACCAGTTGCACAACCTTGCATCATTATATGAACAAGAGATAACAGTTCTCAAAAATCCAATGTGCTGGAAGTACAAAAACCAAACCTGAGCTGTTTAAACATCTTTATGTGTAGGAACCAAAAATGTATAATTCTGATACAGTGAGTTTTCATCATTTGGAACAGACAAAAAGTGAAGACCATAGTGATCATGAGGAGTACGTTTTTGCTGTGGGCGGGGCTTGTGCACTTCTACCTCGCGAACGCAGATTCCCTCACCTGGCTCAACTACCTACGCAGCCGAGCCTACAGATACAGATCGAACCAGGACAACTATGCCTCCCTTCAAGCACAAGATGATGCTGAAGCACTAGACTGCCCCCTGGAGTGTGAATGCCCTCCTGCCTATCCTACTGCCATGTACTGCCACAACCGCAACCTCCAGCACGTGCCTTTTGTGCCCTCACGCATGAAGTATGTTTACCTCCAAAACAACCGGATCACTGGAATCACAGATGGGGTTTTTGACAACGCTATTGGGCTTGTGTGGGTCATCCTGAATATGAACCAGCTAAGATCTGACAGAATCAGCAGCAAGGTCAGTACAACACAACAGTCACAAGAAAACAAGTGTGGAATTTGTCCAGGGCACAGACCAGTACATAGTTACACAAATTATCTATGTTCATAATAAAATCTTTTTGAAAGTTTTGAACTTTAAGGGTTTGAAGAAACAAATTGAGTTAGAATTAAGCACATAACAGGCAACAGTAAAATAGAAAACCCTTTATTATAAAACATAAAAGCATTTATATTACACATCAGAAGCAAGACAAAAATCTTATGTGCAAAAATTTTACTCCATGCTACATTTAATACTTTTTATTCTCTTATTAGGTCTTTGCTAAGCTATCCAAACTGGAGCGTCTGTTCTTACAGCACAACAAACTCGAGTACATCCCAGAAGGACTTCCTCATTCTCTTCAGGACCTACGCTTGGACCACAACGCCATCACGTCCGTGCCTCCTGGGTCCCTGCGTGGCATGAACAGCCTCACAGCTTTGCGTCTTCATTATAACACCATCCAGGATCTGGGCGGTGCTGTAGAGCCACTGGTCTCACTCAGCTTTCTGGATTTGCGTGGGAATCAGTTATCAAAGGTTCCTGAGCAGCTTCCAACCAAGCTGAGTCAGCTGTACCTCGACCACAACCACATCTCTTCTGTGCCTGTGGATTTTGTGAAAAAGCGACCAGAGCTGCGCTTTATGCGCCTCTCGCACAATCGCCTCGCCGATGCTGGAATCCCACCCAATACTTTTAATGTGAGCACGCTCATGGAGCTGGACCTGTCCCACAACAAGCTGGAAAAGATTCCAGCCATCAGCACAAGTCTGCAGAACCTCTACCTCCAGGCAAATCACATCAAAGGTACAAGAATCACCTTTCTAAAACAATAAGAAATATGGAAAATGTTTTACTGACCGATATCTAAGCAAATGATTTGGCAGGTACAACTGGAGTGAATGTGCTGCCACTATTTTGTACTATAGACAGCACAAGCTCAAATCACAGTTCCCCAGTGTCATCAAAAATAGCTATTCTGTTAAAAACAGCAACACAAGCCAATCAAAGGCACATGTCAGCTTGTTTGTAGAAGAGGTCAGCTAGCACCTCAGCGTGCATCAAGCATGAGCAACAGTTCAGCAAAATGTAATGGCTAACTTTCTGCATATAGTGGGTAGCATTTAACTTTCCCAGTTCCCATCTTACTTTACATTATTCCCACTAGAACTTTATTTTATAAAAACTTTTTTAATTGGCAAAATTTTAAGTGGGGGTATCCACTACACAGATTTAACTTGGAGATTGTTCTCAGTGGAATCTTGATCAGTAACAAACAGTTTCTCATGTCAGGAGAAATATATTTAAAAAAAAAAAAAAAAAAAAAAAAGTACTTTAGTCTCTCACACACAGAAAGATGAGAACTACAGTTTTCACTATATAAACAAAGCAAAGGGTTCATCAAAAGCGCTATTTGTTTATAATCACTGACGTGCCACTAAAATGCTGTTTTTCCCTTCCTCAGAGTTCTCGGTCAGCAGTTTCTGTCAAGTTATAAACATGACCAATTACTCCAACCTGCGTGTACTGCGGCTGGAGGCGAACAAGATCAACCCTCAGGATGTGCCCCCTGAGGCTCTGTTATGTCTGCGCAAAGCCACAAGTATCAATATATAAGCATGAAATGAGATCATGCCGACATTAACATCCAGGCAAAGTGGCTACAAACTAGTCATCATACTTACTTACTTAAAGAACAGGGCTTAAAGTAATGTACATGGATATTAATAATGGTCATCCTACAGGCATGAACAACTCAAGTATTTCATGCATTACACTGTGGTATATAACAAACCAACATGTTATATTTGAGTAACAATACTCATAGGAAATCAGTAAAAGTCTTATTTGAAAAGACCACACAGAGTGCTGACCTTTGACATACTTGATTTCATTTCTTGCTCAATACATTTCCACAGTCAAGGAAGTGAGAAACAGGTCACACTTTGATCATGGGAGGATCAAACGTAATACCGGTTTTACAAACAGCAGCCGTGAGTCACAAAGCATCCAGTACTTGGTTTTAATTCTTGAGTCAAATGAAACAGGGAAACTTGAACTTTGATTGCTACTTCTTACATTTCATCGAAAGTATGTACAATCCCCTTGTCCTCTGGGCAAATTGAGAACAGAATCAACATAAAATAAAAGGTAAAGGGATTATTATGGGTCATTGTTCTGCTTTCTTTTGACCTAATATGACACAATCAGTTGAACGATAATTCATTTGAAGGAACAATGGAATTAATCTTACCCCCAAAAAAGAGGGAACACAACCAGACTCCAAATTAACCTACTGAGAAACAAGTTGGTAAATGCATCGCTCATCAATCAAGAAAATCACAAATAAAATCCCCACACATTCAGACAAACGTCTGTCATTATCCTGTCCACATTAGGTTTAGCCTTTGTGACTTACTCTTCCTAGTATAAACTTGTGAATATGGTATCATGCAGTTATGGGAGCCAGTAACACTCAAAACCCTTCCACACTTAACCCAGTGAAAACATCTAGATAATAGACAAGATGACAAATGTTTGCCGATAGGCCAAAATATTTTAATGCACAACAGTTTTTTTTTCCCTTTTCAATTTTTTTTTGCATTTTTCCTAATTCCTTTTTAATTCACTTTTTTTAATAATAACAAAACTCAGAAATAACATAACATAGTACTGAGCAGTACTGAAGTGAGGAAAAACTACTCACAAAAGTGCCATTGCCTTTTGTGCCTAAGTGCTTATCATTTTTTCCCCCCACCATTAATCATTTTTATTCTTATTACACCCCTTTTTTCCCCCTCCTTCTGCAAAGCCCACGGACCTTCAAAGTTCATGCCTGGGGAAAAAAAAAATTGAGATCACAGTACATCAGTCCTCATGACCTACTTTTAACAATATATTGTTAAAAAGCAATAAAGCAAAGCAATTATTATTTTGTAAACATGTACTTGTGTAAATTTTAGTGTGCGTGTTTACTCCAGCTAGGAGTACATTGCAATTTAAATGATACCAATGGCTTTGCATACTTTTGAAGATATTAAACATTTTTATTCAGCGTGACCGTGTGGCATTTTACCTGCATAGACTTCCACTATTTCTTAGGGGAGGCTTCCTTTGCTTGATGAGCTTGAAGAACAGCCACTGCCTCCTCAACCTAAATGTTGTAGATTAACAGGAAAAGCATGCATGTGATTATTGAAAGAATATCATGGACAACAAGAAGCCAGGTTTTGGTAGGGCATTACGTTTGACAGTTAAAAGTACCTTGGCATGTAGGGACTCTGGAGACTCGAGCATGTGCAGAAGTTCAGAGTTGTCTATTTCGAGCAACATGCCAGTGATCTTACCAGCAAGGTTAGGATGAAGGGAGTGGATCAGAGGATACAGTCGTTCACCTGCAGAGACACACACACAGAGTCCCTGAGAGGTAGGACAGTAAACCAAGCTAACCGTTAATCCAAATCCACACAGCACATCACAAACATCTCCACAACCTAAAAAAATCCCAACCTGAACGAGACGTACCCAGTAGTTGCTTCTGCTCCAAGAGGGGTGCAGCTGCCAACATTGATGGAGTAAGGGGCTCTTGACCTTTTATGTGAACTGCAGGCTCAATAACTGGAGAAGGCACCATCTATAAAATAACATTTTACCCAGACAGAATACGGCTGAAAAATTAATGAACCTCTTAGGCAAGTCAGCTCGAGTGCAGAGAACTCTCAAGTTCAGCTGGAATTAGTGCCACTGTGATGTATGACTGACTTTATAAGAAAGCTAGCTGCTACAGAAAACATCCGGGTCGAGATATCCATCCTTGTCTCGTGTTTCTGGAATGCCTTATCTAAATACAGATTCCTGAAATCTCACACTGATAAGAACACGTTAGGTTTTATTTTATTCAGGCATACAACCCTCAGTCCAGCTAAACCTAAGCCAAGTATGGGATCACTTAATGAATTTGAACGGGTGGTTGCTTTTCTTGACAACGTGCCCATTAGTTGAACAAAATGGAAAAACACCAAGGTTTAAACACAAAAAATAAAAATGCGTATATAGCTACATAATGTGTGGTGAACAGATTAAAATGTGGTGTGATTTTATGCAGTGATATGGTCCACATCATTTGGTCCAATGCTTCTTTCTTTGGCTATGAGCCAAATATATTTAATAACTCACTGCATTCAAATTCAACAGTATTATTTACAGATGCTTCAACAGCCAAGCCTGAACCTTTCACATAGATGTACATTACCTGTTGGGGAACAGGAGCCGGTACAGTGATGACATGCTGAACATTTCGAACACCGCTGGAGTATTTGTAATGACTTACGCCTCTCATCATTGGCCCTCCCACAGTTCGCCCACCTGCTGTCTGAGTCCCGATGTGAGCTGGAGAGAGAAATGATGTTTAATTTATTTCTGCTACATGCAACAAAACAATCTAGACAACACACAAGAAACTGTAGATTGTTTAATAAGAGCACATTTGAAAGGGGATGCAAAGGTTTTTGCATTTATTTGGGTAATTAGCTTAATACATTTCATTTTTTAACCTATCTGGCTAATTTGAGTCGGGTGAGACTACTGTATACGTGGTAGAAATGACATCCGTTTTAACGTTGTATCAACTAGAATCAGCCGTCTGTGTTGGCTGTCTGTTTTTTTTTTTTGTTAAACCACCCCCATAAGCAGAAGTACAAGGGGGAGAGAAAAAAAAAAACAAAACAAAAACAACTTGAGCCTTGTTAATATTCCCCCAGACCTTACCCATTCTCTGAGTGTTCACACCTGGAGCCTGGGTGGAAGCCTGGCGCATGGTGCTGATGGGAGTGGAGGTCCTGCGTGGTACCACTGGCCTCAGTGACTGAGCTGAGTAAGGAACTAGTATGGCCAATATAAGAGAGCAAACATTAGCACTGTTTATACAGACACACTCCCACGCAAAACATCCATTTGTCTCAGTACAAATGCAAAAATGAAGGAAAAAGGAAAAAAAAATAAAAAATAAGAAAAGGGAGGGCACACTTATGTACTCATATGCCTACCCTGTGGTCTTGGGGCTTGTCCAGTAAAGCGTGGTGCTGGTCGTAGATTTGGTACAGCGTTGTAGAAGGCACGCCCCTGAGGCTGTTCAAATAAATGAGAATACTCATAACATTTATTTAACAGAGCAGTTATAAGGAGTCTTAAACACTAACTCCTAACTCATTCACCCACCTGAGGTATGGAAGGCATGTAGTAGCCAGAACTCTGCTGGTAAGCAGGCATGGCAGGGCCGGGAATGGCTCTCACGCTGGCCAGTCTCTGCATGTACTGGTTTGTGAGTATGGCCTTGCGCTCCTCTTTCCTTTGTGCCAGGGCCACATACAGAGGCTTAGTGCTGACGATCCGGCCGTTCATCTCAGTCACAGCTTTAGTGGCCTCCTCAGGAGAGGAGAAGCAGACAAAGCCAAAGCCCTTACTGTGTCCTCCCTCTGTCATCACCTGGATCAGAAAATCATTATACCAACCTGGACATCAGTATTTTTTCCCAACCTGCTGTGAAATCAGATTTTTTTCTGAAAATTTAAAATATGATTTAAATACCTTAGCACTGGTGATCATGCCATAGGGGGCAAACTCTTTTCTCAGTTTGTCATCGTCAATGCCATCATCCAAATTCTTTACATACAGATTCACCCCCTGCAGCCAGACATTAAACAAGGACCTGGTATCATCAGATTACTAGCAAAAGTAAGAGAGATTTTAAGCATCTATTAAAATCCAGGTGCCAAGTCAATCAGCCATGGATTTGCCACGTTTACCTGGTATCGGTTCAAGCGTTCTTGCTTGATTTGCTCGAACTTGCGTTTGAGTTCGGACTGTCTCTCCAGTCTCTTCTGAGCTCGGCCCACGTAGAGAACACGTCCGTTCAGCTCCTTTCCATTCATCTCGGCTACTGCCTATAAACAAGTTAGGTAGTCTAGATGATGGATTTTAGTTGTCAAGATGCTCGACAACATTCACACATGACCGCTCTGTAGCATCCCTTACTTTCTGTGCATCTTCATGGTTTTCATAATTCACAAAGCCAAAGCCACGTGAACGCCCCTTTTCATCAGTCATCACTCGAACACTCAGGGTTTTACCTGTGAACCACACAATCAGCAACAATAGTTAAAAGTATGTACTGACAGAGCGAGACAAGATACTTATAGAACTGTCTAACCAAACATAGCTATGAGGATACAAATCAAATTTCCACAGAAATACAAAAAGTATTTTCAGCACTTTCAGCCTGCATGTTACCTACTGACCCTTTTAAAACAAAAGGTTTTGCTACTATGCATGTCAAACAATGTGCTTCACAGTGATGCAAAGCACCTCACTCTTAACTATTACATCATGTTTGCACAAACGTAAACAGCTTGTCTGAGGTCCACCTATTCACATGGGTTAGAATGCTAACCCTTTTAACTGTTAAAAAAAAAAAAGTATACAATTTTTAAAGAAATTCTTGAACATATGTCTCAAATCACTTTCTCACCAAATTCAGAGAAGATATTGCGCAGTTTCTCATTGTCAAAATCGTCCCCAAAGTTCTTGATGTAAACATTGGTAAACTCCATGGCTTTTGCACCAAACTCGGCCTCCCGCTCTTTGCGAGATTTAAAATGTCCAACAAAACTTCATGAAGAATCCAGAAATATGCAGGAAGGAAAAACAGTTATTTTATGGCTAATATTTACGTACAGTTTACAAATCACAAATACAAGAGAACCCTAGGCAGAATCCAAAGGTCTAATAGCAAAGACAATACAACTACTGCTAAATTTATTTCACAGGCCTGCTGAAAGTCTGAAACTCATCCTGACCATCACTGACATACAGCCATTTCAACTCAAGACCTGCTGCAAGCTCTTCCTCGAGTGCACTGACCTAACCGCAGACAGTTGACTTATTTTCCCCAAAGGATAGACTGGGCCTGGGCTGCTTTCCAGCTCTTTACCTGCATATTTTCTAAGCAAAGAAAGGTCAAGAGATGTTTATGACGAAACTTTTCACTACCATTTCACTCTACATTACTTTTGCTGGTTACAAAATGGATCTTGTTCATATTGGTACCAAATAATTCTAGAAACCTATAAACAAAATCTGAGTTTGTATGTAATAGGTTAAACCCAGTTTAAACAACCTACAATTTTTTTAAAAACATACTTTACAGGCCTATGCAGACAGAGATTCTAGCTCAATATAAACTCACATGGATGCGGCTTAAAGAATAAACAGTGGAAAATCTCTAAGGTGAATAAATTATGGTAGATATGTAATGTAGATGTTGTACTTGTAACATTATACTTTTTGTTCTTGTAGGACTTCTGTAATCATGATTGCTTTCATTTTCTTCCCAACTCTCATTTTATAGCTAACTCAAATTAACAGGGATGCAAAGTTGTATAAAGGTAAGTATAAAGTACATATACTAACTTCAACAGAGAATAATTGCTTGTTTTAAAAACCCAGACATCTTCTGCACATCTGTCTGAATCCTGGTTTAAGGAGTGGTGTGATGTACAAGTAGACTACAGTGCATAAAGTCTCTGTACTTACACTTTGCGATCGTTCAGGAGCATGCCATTCATTGTTTCAATTGCTCGCTTCGCTGCCTCCTGTGTCTCAAAGTGCACAAATCCATAACCTTTTGAGCCATTTTCATCACACACCACCTATCAAAGAACACGTTATGACAAATGATATATTTAAAAACATATGCTTAACAATAATACTGCAATGTCAAAGGTTTTGAAATCTAATGTAACTAATGCCTACCAAAATTTAACACAATTGAGTTTCTCCATCATCTACTATAACAAAGTAAAACTTGTGTACTGAATATATATATCAAGATGTTTCCTAGACTCTATTCTCCCCATCATGCTTGTTATCTATTATGAAGGTTTTAAAAAATAAATAGAGAGATTCTTCATGGCTAAGCCTAAATCTTACTTGAACTAAGGAGTGGAAAATGGAAACTTGTCTGATGCTGACCTTACATGACAAAATGTTTCCAAAGGCAGAGAAGGTGTCGTAAAGAGCCTTGTTGTCGATTGACTCATCCATGTTCTTGATGAAGATGTTCCCTACTCCAGACTTCCTCAGACAAGGGTCTCGCTGCGACCACATGATCCTGATTGGTCGACCCTTTATCACTTCATAGTTCATCGTGTCTAGTGCACATTCCGCTGCAGCAGAACGGCACAATCGTTAACTCCTCTCAGCAGCACATGACCTTAAAGATTCTATCTTGGTGGAAAAGCCATTTTTCAGATCAAGTACATCAAGTCTTTGATTTCCCTCTAACATATTTTTAGTAATAAATGTTCCTAATGAGAAAAGCACAAGTAAATGCATGATCTTTTCCATTTCATTTCGCTTTTCTGTTATATACACAACGATGCACAAAGATACCTTTTGCGTAACGATTCCTTAACACTTTTCACAAGCTTGTGTTTATTTTTAATGGTTGATTAACAACATAAAACGTATTAACTATCTTGTCATAACGCAAACATCCCTACTATAGAGAAATAAGGTCATTTCGACAGATTAAAATGTCAAGTTAAATACGCTTAAATAATTAAAGACCTAGATCAGGGAGGTGTTCGTGTTTACCATCAGCAGGCTGCTGGAAATTGATGTAGGCGTAGCCGAGGGACCTGCGTGTGATGATGTCCCGGCAGACACGGATAGACATGATGGGTCCCGCAGGGGAGAACTTTTGATATAGCATGGCCTCTGTGACATCAGGGTGCAGGTCACCCACATAGAGCGAGGCCAAAGGATACACTGGCCCACTGCTGTTCATCCTGCAAGCTCTGCCATGGTTTACACACACGTATGAATGACCAGACACTGCAAAACCTCAACAGGACAAACTAACACATTATCTGTGATTAATATCAAACAAACAGATCAGTTAAATACTTTAGGTGTTACTAAAAGTATCTCAAGTATTATTACTGTTGTTATCTTATGAGAAAACGTCTCCAGTATAAAACTACACATAGAGGAATAATTATACATTTAATGCAAGTTCGTTCAATACATATTCGTGTGATAAAAACTCTCATAAAAAGCGTTAAAACAATTAAACGAATTGTATGAAAAGGCAGAGTAGGAAAAAAAAAGTAGCGCGCATGCGCAGAAACCCTTGGTCGGAATAACGAGTGATCCTGATACAAAACTTATAGCTTGTGTGATGACAAGCCTAAAAAAACCACATTTAAATCTTTATTATCAGACCTCCAGGAAACTATACAACTAGTACGCATCAATTAGAACAACAACACTTATTAAAACATAGCAATTTATATCACTCTGGTAATTATTTGAATCTTTTGCACTTAGCTATCAACAGCGGCTAATATCAGGCGACCGTTAAGGTCTCGAGCCACTGAATTAAAGCGAATTTAATCAAAAATACTGGATATAAAGTGAGAAATATTATAGTGACTTTTTCTGGCAATAAACGTATATGAAAGATCACTAAGGGGGAAAATAAATAAATAAATAAATAGCAAAAGAAAACTTAATGAATTAGCTGAATTTTGTTAAGCTAGTGTTATTAGTTATACTATAACCGAAACACCTAAAAAAAAAAAAAAAAAAAACCACTTTCGTGGTGTAAATTTCACGCTTGTTTAAAAAGAATCACCTTTTCCCGCGAGAGAAACACAGATGGTAATGAAGATCCACCTCCTCAAAGCGGCAGCGATTCTGTGGCAAATGTTTTCGTGTGATTATTGTCTTGAAACACCTGTCAAATCAATGCGCGCCACGTCACCGCTAATTAAAAACCGCCGCCGATTCGTTGAACTTCCCCAGAATTGAGAATTTTAGTCCTCGGCGTTAAATAGTTCCATGAACAATTGAAAGGGCGGGTACTTGACACTTTTATTAACAGATAATGATTCAAATAAAAATAATATGCACGTCCTAAAGAAAATGTTTTTATATCATTCACTGTAAAAAAAAAAATAAGTAAATAAGTAAATAAATAAAACGTGAGAGAAAAACTCAATTAATCATAACTGTCCACTAGAAGGCAGTCTGTATAAAAATGCACCAAAATGCTTTCCCACCAACTCATTGGACAACGCAGTGCGTTAGACTGTAAAAGCCATTCATGTCCTATAATGTGCAGTCTGAGAGGAAGCCATTTTCAGGAACCAGAATTATACTGGAGTTATTGTTAGAGAATGGAATTGGGCATTTATCGAGCTTCAGGGCTAGATTTTCTTTAATCATATGTGTACACCATTAAGAGCGGTTCATCCATATCTGCCCATGATATATAGTTTTTGTAGCCACTTGATAAAACCCTACTGACCAAATAATTTGTACTGGTCAAATTATTAGCCGCCATTTGTTTGGGAAATTATCTGCTTACTGCATGTGTTTGTAAGTGAGTGTGAGAGAGAGACACATCGTATAACAAATAAATACACATTTTCTACTGATATTCGGTTTTCAGACATTTACTTTATGAAATGGCCCATTGACCATGTGTCTGAACAGGGCTTTCAGTGAATAAACGGAGCACTGAAACCAGGAATCCAAGCTGAGGCAGAGCATCACAGGTCCCAAAACAAATTCCATACAAAACTCAAAAAATTACAGTGTTTGGTGAAAATAAACTGCCAGTTTAATAACCATACAATAAAACCTGCAAATACCATGACGAATTACACTAAAAAAATCCATAACAAAAAATAAGGATGAAAATGCACAACCAGCTAAAGTGGAAAAAATGGAGGGAAAAAGGGAATCATTAGGAAGGACTTTTAGAGTTTATAACCCCTGACTCCAAAACACACACACACACACACTCACATGAACAACTCAGTCACACTAACACTCACTCTGTCTCTTATACACACATGCTCACTCATGCACTTAACCAATATGGATCTGATATTCAGTACAACCGCATTAAGTTTCACAAACAAAACGAGTGGACCTATTGAAAATGGCATGTCACCCTGCAAACCCTCCCTCCCTCAAATCCCTGCCGCCGGAGCTTGTGTGAGAGGCGTCACTGTGTCTTGCTTTGGGTGCATCTCGTGATGACTGTATGGTAAGGTAGGTACAGGGAGCAGGCTGCTGATGGAAATAAGTTGGAGGATGGAAAGCAGGGTGGGTAAATGGGTGGTCGGTGGTGGGTTTGGAGGAAGCCATGTATAATTTTTTTTTTTAAGTAATATGAAGGTGTGCGCGCGGGTGTTTGGAGATCAGTGTAGCTCCTCTAATTCTCGCCCTCGCCTGCCTCTGCCTCTTCACCCTGGTTTTCCGACGTCCACAGCTACAGAAATGACACCACAAGAAAAGTGTTAGACAATGCTTCAAAATAATCAGAATAAAAGTGAAGTGGGAATATACAAATACTAAATCTATCTTACGGTTAGATTGTCCCTTAGTAACTGCATGATCAAGGTGCTGTCTTTGTAGGAATCCTCATTTAAGGTGTCAAGCTCAGCAATGGCTTCATCAAAGGCCTGAAAAAGTAATTAATTTCTTAACAAAAACATGTTGGAATTGCTAGAAAATTAATACAAGGGTCATGAAAGCTAACCGTCTTGGCAAGGTTGCAGGCCTTCTCAGGCGAGTTCAGGATCTCATAGTAGAAGACGGAGAAGTTGAGAGCCAGACCGAGCCGGATGGGGTGTGTGGGCTGCATGTCTTTCTTGCTGATCTCAAACGCATCCTGGTAGGCCTTCTGAGAGTTATCAACTGTAGCTGCATGAAGAAAATCAAATTTTACAATCACCCTAATTTCCAAGCCATCTGTAGCTACCTCAACGGTGTAGGATCACCAACAACCAATGAACTTACTGCTCTTAGACTCCCCAGATGCAACCTCAGACAGGTATCTATAATAATCTCCTTTCATCTTCAGATAGAACACCTTGCTCTCAGCCTGAGTGGCATTGGGAATGAGAAACTTTTCCAGGAGACCCTAAAGAGAACAAATGGCAGATTACACGCATTTACATACATTAGGTTATTCAAATATGAAACCCACCCATTCCCAGTTGTCTCATTTGTTTAAAAATCAAGGCAAAATAATCAAGATTGCTATAGAGGGAATAAAGATTACCAGAACATCATTGCAGATATCTTGCAGCTCATGCTCAATCTTCTCGCGGTACTCGCGCACCATTTGCTGCTTCTTCTCGTTGGATTCGGTCTTCTGCTCAATGCTGGAGATGACACGCCAGGAGGAGCGGCGTGCACCAACCACATTCTTGTAGGCCACAGACAGCAGGTTGCGCTCTTCGTTGGACAGCTCAACACCACCCTCAGTCACCAACTTCATGGCGGCAGCCATGTCATCATAGCGCTCTGCCTGTTCAGCCAGCTTGGCTTTCTGCACCAAGTCGCTCTTGTCCATGATAAGACTACAAGACGAGACAAAATCGGCATTAAAACCGGGTTCGCCAGATTGCGGCTTCTCAACAAATTCACGTATAATGCATCAGATTGATTTTCAAATAGGTTACAACTGATTCAGCCTTTTACTCGATGTCTGGTGAGGTCCATCTAGTGGTAGGTTTAGTGAAAGCACTGTCAAGTTTAGATTTTCCAATTTCTTTTTAATGATCACAATTGACACTGGAAGCTAAACAAAACTGGGGAGTTGAACGGTGTTCCTTCTTTTATATACACACTTCCTCAAAGCAGATAGTTAAGACTACCTTTAAAGTGTGAATCCTGATCTGAAATAACAGGATGCGAAGATAAATGTGAAGCAAACGGATTCTTTTTCTCCGTTCATACTAATCTTTCATGTTGAAATCTAAGCAGAGGAACAGGCGAATCGAGGACAATCTGATTTCTGACGTTAGATTATCAAGCTATTTCCTAAAGCGAATATTAAGACGAACTAATTAGGACACGACCCACTTAAACTCATCGCCTACGTGATCCATTTGTATTCATTTCTCTCATGTACAGGATGGAGCGCCCTGCACACCTTCCAGGATATAAGCAGCTAGTGACATGAGTAGCTAGCAATCCGACCCCTAATCCTTCAAAAAAGATTTCATCTACCAACCGTAACCATGATGTTCTTCCATCAATGCTTCCTGTTGGGACAATTCTTTATATTCTCGGGTTTCGAGACCACAAAACGATTTATTCGAGTCGTGACGTTAATCCCAAAGGCCCGACTCTCAATGAATCACTAGATACACAGCACTAGTTAGCTGGCTACAATGACGTTAGCGAGCTAATCGCCGCTAGCAACTTAACCAGCTTAAAAGAAATCCACACATTGTACAGAAATACCGTCTCGCTTTGTATTAAAATGACTACGTTTCTTTAACACTCAATCCTGTCATTTCTGGGTATATTTTTTGCGTTGTAATGGCGAAATTTTCCATTGCGGTCTTTCACTGAAGGAGAAAGACAGAGGCCTCGCCTTTGACGAGCATTGGTTATCAGAATAAGCTAGCAAGCTAACAAGCTAACCAAAACCTTGTCCGAATCCCAAATTATTCGATACGAGATGTATAATCCACTAGGTATTATGCTAGGTGCGATATTTTACACCACAAGTAAGGCGTTTAGACGGTGAGCAGGAAGCCATTTTGTATTCAGCCCTCGTTTTGTCTTTTCGCTAGCAAAGGAAGCTAGCTAGTCACTTAACGCTTTTCGCTAGCTAATGCTAACGTCTGCGGTTCAGTTCTTTTTCCAATTCAGACACCAAAAGTGAACAGTACCAGGCACAGATTTAGTATTTTTGTCATTTAAAAGCAGGTAAACTCACGTTTTAAATAGGCTTTAGTTCCGCTTTTTTTCTATGAAAGCTCCGGTTGGAGTGTCCGTCCTCCTCTCGTTCTTCACTGTCTCTGGGCTGTACCACTTCCGCTAAACTTGACACATCCGCTTCCTATAAATTGGGACAGCCTTACTTTATAGGGGGTTTGTTTCCCCCCCTCCCTCCTCACTCCTAAATAACCAAAAAACTAAATAACGTTTTGATTATTTATTTCACAAAACGTGTGTGTGAATGTGTGTGTGAGAGAGTGTGTATAAATCTCATAACAAATCTCATACCTATTGTATTGTGTATGACGTGAGGACGTGGTGCACGCGCTCAGTTTCCATATTCAGAGACAGAACAATTTGCATCAATCACACACCCTCAGACATTATACACTTTATGAGTGCATGAACAAGAGACCTTACATTTTATTGTATCAAAGGGACAGGAAGGATTGGGCTACCCATTGCTATAAAATTCAAAAATAAAGTGTACACACTTGAACACTTGTAAAATACAGTTTATTGGATTCACACCTAGATAATACATATTAACACAGACATGTGTATATCATATCTGGCTAGCCTGGTCTATCAGCTCATGCTGAACCATTATTCGACTGTTGATAGCCTTTAGCCTCCGAGTTTAAAATGTTCGAAATCGTTCCCTTTGTAAAAAGTGGAATGTCCCTTTATACAAAGCGGATGACCGAGTGGATGCAAATTCTTGACTGACTCGATCCAGGTTCATGTTTATTTTGGTGGCCTGTAGGCAATCTTCCTGCTCTTAAGTACAGACCAACGGTGCCTCTTCAAATAATACACCAGTGGCAGAATGATTGCTGAGCCCATAAGCAACTGGAATAGATAGAAATATGGTTAGAAGGAAACCCAATACTACACAGTTCAGATAAAATAAAATAAAAATGTTACTCTGAATTTCAGCAGTGAAACAGTACATTTCAAAATTATTGGTCCCTTTCAAAAGAGAGGGCAAAAATGATAAATTCAATATGAAGTCTTCAACTGAAACAACTAAAGAAACCTTTCCTTTAACAAAAAGAATGTTAAATAGTATTTTCCTTCAAAATAAAACAAAATAGCTTTTTTATTTATGAAATAATTGTTGCCCTGCTGAATTTTCATAGAGGATCCTTCTATATATACACTGTGTGTATGTATATATATATATATATATATATATATATATATATATATATATATATATATATAAATATGAATATAAAATCTATTAAAACTGATATGAATAGTTATTGATAGTAATATTAACATTATTAACTAATTGCGGAGTTGCCTGTACATTTCAAATACTTCAGAGGAAAAGTTCAAGAATGGAAATTAGTTTTTAAGCAGTTTTAATTCCCTACTTTAAAGTGTACATAAAAGGGGTCAAGGCATCATGCATTACCTTAAGGCCCATTTTTTTCCGCTGGTCATGTTCTGGTTCAGCTGCCCAGCGCAAGAACGTACACACATCTTTAGCCACCTGGCTCATTGTGGCTGGTGTGCCTGTAACAGGACAAAAGCCCTTTCAGTTAGAGAAATTCTCCTGTCATACATGAAAAATGACATCATCTACACTTTTTAGACCTCCAGTCATCTGCCATACATCTACCACACTAGTTTGTTCAAGGCACTGAAGTAAAGCCTTCAAACAATAACAGCAGAGATACACAGAGCAAGGTTAAGATTGAAGTATAAATCACACAGCATTGCTTTAGCTGTTGCATTATTTGAAGAAACAGTATAGAATTTAAATAGATGATTTTCCCCCTTAGATTAATGGTAATGAGCTTTTACTTTGTCTTTATTCCCTAGATTAAGCTTGGCAGTGACCCAAACTGGCACCATTCCTTTGGCTAGATGTTCACTTTGAGCATCATGTGAAGTTTTTTTTTTTTATTCTTGCTTGTAGAAAACTCACCATCCTCATACTCTAAGACCTCATTATAGATGGGTGGAGCCATGCCGATGGCCTGGCCAGGAAAATAGGGATTGTAGTAGAGTCCCTCCCTCATAGACACACCAGCAGGGGGATCACAGTAACCAGTCAACAGTGAGAAAATATAGTCCTCACCACCATGCCTGCAATGCACAAACATTCACATTAGTAACTTTCATACATAAAAAACACACACAATTCACACTGTCAGAACAAATGTCTGAGCGTGAGACCATGAACTCTATTTTCTTTTTACATGTTTTTTTTTTATTACAAAAAGGACACTGTGCTTCAATGATGATGCAATTTGCTGCTATTTATAGCAAGCAGTCAGTGGCATAGGAGTGAGAGACATGGGGAGCGCATTAGACCTCTTAAGCGCAAAAGAAGGCTACCCCGCATTAAGAATGAACAATTCTTTTCTTGCCGCATCATACAGCATTTCACGTTACTGCACTGCAAAAGGTCTGCTGAATGTGACTAAGGTTTGAATATAGAAGTGAAGTGTAAAAACAGAGCAGAGGACATGCCCAAGGCAGTAAGTCATCTTTACACTAATAATTTATATATATATATATGGAGATTAGTCATGAGGTCAGGAATGTCGGCCTACTACTACACATTCTCGTTCTCTACTACTAGATGACTCCAGTTATTGTTCACAATTTTAACTTGAATTACAGCTTTGTGATGACTGTATATGCAAAGGCGTGACTTCCTTTCACTAAGCAAATTAAGCTCCAGTGTTACCTGGCATTAACAATGTAGCTAAGGTCAGGAGGCAGAGCTCCATTGTTAGCGGCACGGGCAGCTTCCGGGCTGGCGTAAGGCTTTGGGAAATAATCAGACAGCTTCCCAGGACGAGTGAACATCTCTCCTGATTCATCTGGACCATCTACTACCTCGACCTGTGAGGTGAGAGGAAGAAAGGGAGATGTTCAGAGCATTTAGTGATGTCTCTCAAACTAAATAAACAAATGTTAAAATACAATGACTCTAATCGCTTAATTGGCTCAACAGCTGTTTATACTACAGTTTTTTTTTTTATTAATGGGTTTTTACAATCAAATATAAACCTCAGAAACACCCTTAAAACCCACCTCCTCAGCGAGGGCCTTGGCCTCATCCTCTGTGTGTGACACACCCACAAGGTTTCGGAAGGCCAGGTACTCCATACTATGGCAGGCTGAACACACCTGCTTGTACACCTGATAGCCACGTCGTATGCTGTGAAGATGCGGAAGCATTTCAGTAAAATATAGCTGTATAATGACATCATAATGAGTAAGAGAAAATGTAAGTGCACCTGGCATGGTCTAAAGCAGAAAGCATGCCACCATGGCTCCATGGATAAGATGGTGCATGTAGCTCTAAGTCAGAGGCTTTCACAGACTGATGTAAAATCAGAGCAAGTCCGGCTCCTCCTGCAGTCAACACACCCAGGGTAGAGATCGCTGCTTTCTTCCCATTTGACAGACTGGCAAAGGATATATTTGCCTAAAAATCGGACAGAAATGGAGTTAACATTCATTCATTCACCTTCAGAAACTGCTTTATACCAGTCAGACTCCTGGTGGATCCAGATCTTATCATGGGAACCATACACATAAGGTTCAACCCAAATGGGATGACGCTTTATCGCAAGGCACCGTGCACGTACACACTCACACATCTGGAGGAAACCTGTGAACATGCACAACACAACCAGTAAACCATACTCTGGATTAAACTACAGACCCTGGATCTGTTACACTTTGAGAAACATGCCATCCTTTATTTAAAACAATTCATAACGTCTCGTTAGGATACTAACTAAGTGTTAATGCACTTTTCTTAAAAGTTAAGTGAAGGTCAAGGCACGACAGATCGAGCTTACAGCTTGCAGGCCAAACAATCCAGCAATCCTGGAGGTTCACAGAAATGAGGTTTATAATGTTAGTGTGTGCTATAACATGGTCAAATTCTGTAGGTCTTCAACACCTGACTCTGGAAGGTTAGATTTATATGTTAATGATCTGGTGGTTATTGCTATTATTAAGGTGCACAGATCAGTCTTGTGGAGTCTTATATTACAGTGTAATATAAAACAGTTGCCAGGTTTTCAATTAAAACTGCACTAAACGTCAGCTAATAAACGACACACAGAGATGAACATGTCAGAATCTCCTATGGAAGAGGACAGACTCAGACATACTGCACACGTTATTGACACGTTAAATAAAAACCAAACTGACTCGAGGTCAGTAAATGTGGTCGAATTTAAATCCTACAAGCAATATAAACCTATATTTGGCAACAAGGACAAGGTGAGTAAAATATCACTAATGTGACCTTGTGTTGTCTGACTGAGCTCGTTAGTAACCCTAAATAGTAAAGCTAAGCCTCGATATTTTCCCCAAATTTTTATCTGTTTGTTTAAATCACTTGACTCACTCGAGAAAACCGAGCTGGTTGTTTTGAGTTGAGTAAAGCTCTGCCGGTAGACCGCCACACAAAAAGCCGGAGCGCCGCCATTTCTGCTCCAACATCGACCTGAGGAAGCGTCCTCGCAGTGCGCATGCGCGTTACACGCCATGATTTCACGTTTGCTTCATGGCGGAATGTCACGCCGTGTGCTAGTGGCTTGGCAGAGGATGTAGTATTGGTGTGTTATTGCTGCTTTGAGAGACTGTCCATCTCTCCTGGTGGCTGTTAGAGATGCACTTTGGAACCGGGGTAGTAAACCTCACCCTTCCTTGTCACTGGGTTATTACCCTAAAGCATGATCTTTGACCTCCACAGCCAAATGGAGGGTTTCCCCAAACTGTTAACAAATATATGCTGCACCTTTTACAATAATCCAAGCTTTTACAGGGCTTAACCCGACCCTGTTCCAGCATGACGAGCACAAAGCATATTTTATCGACATTTTATGACTTTAGAGTTTAGGATTCAAGGATTATGTGGAAGAAATTGAGTGGCATTCACAGATCATTGACCTGAACCTGAGTGAAAACCATTGGGATGAACCTACCTGAATTAACTAACGGTCTTGTGGTCGAATGGGTTGATCTTTACAGCGACAACTTCTGGAATGTAGTGTTCAACAAGTATTGAGAAGCGTCCACATACTGGGTGAAAGATTACCTCTTAAATGGTACACAGGAGAAATGTACCACCCCAGCATGGGACCTAATAATTCATAGGAATGGGCAGTTTTTACTTACATTTACATTTCCAGCATTTGGCAGATGCCTTTATCCACAGCAACTTACATGAGTTTTTTTTTATACAACTGAGCAATCAAGGGTTAAGGGCCTTGCTAAAGAGCCCAACATTGGCAGCTTGGTGGACATGGGACTGAACTCACAACCTTCCGATTGGTAGCCCAACACCTTAACCGTTAGGCTACCACATGCCTTGCAGCTGTGAGTGGTCAGTCACATGATGCTCACAGAACAATAAAAGAAAGGCAATGTTTATAGGTGATGAATTGCAGCACAAGGTGATGTACAGAATTCATGCATTTGTTTTCAGTTTCAGTGTTTCGTCCTCATCAGGGTCATGGCCATTGTAGTTTGTATTACTTAATTTTGTTTCCTTTTAGGAAACAAAACCAAAGTTTATTCAAAAATATTGTGGACAAATGCAAACAAAATAATAGCCAGAGTAGTGGGATTATTCAAGAGTGTTTGCAGGACCAAACACGATTGATCTGATTCATTTTTTAATACATACATTTTATATATAAACACAAACACACATGTATATAGACATTAAGAATAAAAAGTCTAAAATCCTGCCAATGACTTGCATGACTGCATCTGCTTGAGAACCACAGTCAGACACACAGATATTGATGTTATAGAGTAAATTTTTATTAAAAAATTCAGTTTTAAACAATGACATCCATCTTATTTTCATCAGAAACACTGCACTAATCTCTCCTGCCCCATTATTTTTTATACATCCTACATAATCATACAGCTCTGTATTTCTCAATATTATGCAGGGCTGTTCTGTGAATACAATTGAAACAAATATGTGGATGTCACCTTTATTAAACTGTGTAATAAACAGTAAACAACCAAAATCCTAAGCACAGCACTCGACACTCCTGGTGGAGTTTTGTCACAAAGGTAGCAGAGCTCTCCAAACCCTCAAGGCTGAATCAAAACACTATAAATGGAATCTATATAACGCCTGCTGGACAAAAATTTTCATCATTATCAGGTCTCGTTAGAGAGAGCGAACTCGATCAGTCACTGTAAAGGTCTGTAATTCCGTGTGGTTCGGTTTTAAAAAGCAGAAGACAGCACGCAGGCCACTCGCCCAGATTTTCACCTACTATATTCATGCAACAAAATCAAAACAGTAGAATGAAATCTGCTACCACTGTGCAAATAAAATGTGAGTCTGAAATGCTCTGGCCCCTATTCCGGCTTCTCACACTACTTTGTGAAATCAAAAGCTGTGATCAGAGAGGCGACGTGACTCATTAAACCAGTGGCTCAAGCTGTCCAGCCCTCTTGCTTATTGTACTTTAATGTTTTCTTTTAGATTACAACCAAAAAAAAAAAAAAAAAAAAAATCCACTTTAAACCTTTCCACCAGTTCACTTCAAAAGTCCATGACTCAGAATAAACTAGTGCTGAGCAGTTGAAGTGGCCATATGGGGCAGCACAGGGTTTGGTAATGGAGAGGAGAATGAAAAAGAGTAGAGGTTGTCTCGTTAGTTGGCTTTGGCGCGGAGTTGCGCTCTCTTGCCCGTGACGGCCTGGAAACCTGTTTTAATGCTGGCCACAGAGCAGCGCGAGTGACACGTCTCACACTGCAGGAAGTACAGGCGAGTGTCCTTCTGCAGGATGGTCTCTGGAGAGCGGCATGTGTGACAGGTCACATATTCCTCTGCAAAAGAGAACAAGATAAGTTGTCAGATACCAGTAATTACTAAGGGAAAAAAACACTTCTTTTTAGCTCAGAAAACAGTCAAAAGCTAAGTAATGTTAAGCACGTTCTCACCCGACCAATCAGGTCACAGGCAGAGAGTGTATGAGGAATACAGATTTTTGAACAGTGTGTAATGCTTAGTTATGCTATGCTGGCGTTATCACATTAGCCACACTATTGAAAAAATTAAGCCACCTTTTTGGAAAAGGTGTAAATGGAAAATCATTTACAAGGACACAAATTTAGTCATTACTATCTGTGTAAATTAATTACCATTGTCTGCCATTGTTTAAGTCGAAATCGACTTAATATACTGACAGTGTACAGTTTATTTTTTGAGAGCTCTATTCCACAATAGTTCATTCAAAGGGCTAACATCACCTCCACAAGTGAAAGATGGCTTATTTTTTATTTATTACCATATAATGCATATGGTGCACGCAATGCAGACACACAGTAGTTTGAAACAATCATAGTTTGAAACAGGTTGAAAGCATTGTTATGGAGCCTTGGATCACATCACATGTGTAATAGCTGTGTGTGTAACCTAAAAAAATATTGTACTATGATGCCATTGTGGTCGGAATTTAATTCCATCTCCTTAGTGAGCAGTTTCCATTTTATTGATTTGTCCACATTCAAGTAAATTGAAGCTTGGTTTCTCCTGACTGGAAAACACAGACTAGGAACGTTGACAAGGAAGCTGATGAGTGAACACACACAATAATACAGACTTTGCTACAAGGGGGAAGTGAAAACAGTGACAGTAGCTTGTCGATCTTCCTGTATGCAGTAACACTCACGTTTCTTTCATTTTCTGCCTTCTAAAAGCCAGTTCATCAAATATTATTATCTACCTAGGCTGGTTTGCTAGCCAGTACAATCTGGTGCAGGGCAGTCGTCCGTGGCAACCGGGTTACTATAGTTACAGAGTGTGTGTGTGTTTATACCGCATCAGAACAGAAATTTGTCTATATATCATGGATGTTCTTTTTGAATACAGCTTTGGCAGTCAGGCAATGAAATAATCTAGACTTATGTATGCTTTGTAGAACAACCCTGCACGATTTAAATGCATTCACACTTATCAATAATGTAACAACCTACAAACTTATGTGTTATGTGAAGATCATTATTTTACTCACTGATGTATCTTCTCAAGACGTTCTCGATCTGTTTTTGCTGGAATCGCCCTTTGATGACAAGCTGGTTATTACCATCTATGGACCCACTGCAAAAACATTACGTACATTATTACAAAAAAATACAATAAAATAAAAAAATAAAAAAAATCACAGTGGAACAAAAAGCGTGCGGCCTAAAATGTCGTGTAATATCCGCGTTTACCTCGTTCCCAACTCAGATAGTAAGAAAGCCAAAAGATGTTTTGGCTGTCGATGCAACCTGCAAAGAGACACAAACAAGATATTAGACTCTCATATTCGTTGTAGGATTGACACACGGAAAAGGGCTCCACAAAGGTGATAAGTGATGCATGCTCACAGTTTGCAGATGTCGGTGAAGTTGACGAAGGATGTTTTCTTTGTTCCCACTCGCACCACTTGAGGGGGTTTCATGACAAATTTCCTCTTCTCTCCTGCCACCATGTCAGGATTCTTCTCCCTCATGATGTTAAAGACACGACTTAGCAGCTGTTGACACAGAGATATTGTCAGATGACAAAGAAGGGGGGGGGGGGGGATATATCTATAAAACTGCCCATGTGCTTTTCGGACTTGAACCCTGGTGCGTTTAACCCTCAGTGCACTTCATGTATGCAGGTGAATACACATTAATGACACTAAGGTGTGGATTAGTGCAAAAGAATGCATCTTAATGAAAGGGTTTCAGTTCAGAATTCCAGCGCAGTGAAATTGAAATAAGAAAGTGAGTTGGCTCTGAATCGACTCAGCTGCAGAAAGTGAAAAGCCGAATATATAGCCGTATATTCTGGGTTGTAGCATTGATCAAGTGGCATGTGTTTGAGATATTTGGACCTACAAACAAATCATGCTAGAAATCTCTTTACAGTTCATTCCATCATCATGGAATCCTTTATGTAGCATCAGCTCGCAGGTCTCTCTATGTAGGGTAATTTTTGCCACTGTTGTACTTCTGACCAATAAAGGAAAAGTTTTGTGAGCATGTTTTCAGCCCTACATGTCCCTCTGCCAAAATGTTATCCAAGTAAATACAGAGTACAGGTATGTACAGAATCACACATGGTTAAGATCAAGATAAAAGAAAAAAAATCCAAAAAGGCAGATCTTTTTTTTTTTTTACGAAATGTGCACTTAAGTTAAATCAAGTGATTTGTTTGTGATGAAACAAATGAACCAGAAATGCTTTAAAACCAGTGCTTAGCGTTTCACTACATGATATGAAGAAGAAAGATTATGCGTCATGCTGTTTGAACACCTGTTCACATATAGCAATCAGTCCAAGTAATTACATAACATCTGGAAACAGCTGGCATTACACCGCGTGAGCTAGGAATGTGTGCGGACCTCATCATATGTGTAGTCTCTCTCTGAGCCTGCCCAAGCTGGACCAGTCTGAGAGCTGAACATGATGCCATCAGCATTTTTACTCTCATCATCCTCCAGGGCTGCAAAAAACAAAAAAAAAAACAAAAACAAAAACGACATGTTTCATATGAGAAATCATACTCATGACACCTTTTAACAAAGTCATGCCAGCCAACGCTACATGATCCTTTTGTTGCAGATAAACACATGAAGTTTGTAGATCTTACTTATACTGGCAGAGATGGAAGGGAAGGTGTATACAGTATGGAACATTGATGACTTCATTAAGTAAGAATAACTTTGGCAACCATTTCACATGTGTAGCAACAATTAATTTTGTGTTCTGTACAACTGTGTGAATTTAAGACACTGTCTTTTACATTGAAACCATCACAAAATAATGTCATTTGATTTAAAAGACTTGCATTCAAGAAAATCCTAATTAAGTATAAAAAAAAATAGCGTTTGCTCACCGTCGTCCTTCTCAGCCGCATCACATTCATTGTCAAATTCCACCTTCTTAGGCTTCTTCTTCTTTGTTGGCAACATCAGGTCTAAGTCATCATCTTCCATCACTTCAGGCTGCTCACCTTCAATCTTCAGCTCCTGGTGAACCAAACCAATAAAACACATTTCTTCAGGAAACAGTTTACTGCACCTGTAGCTAAAGTGTGGACTATCTGGATATTTCTTTCTTTTAGGCTTGTATCAACATATGATCATTTCTGTAGAGGAATTTGCAGTATGACTTTATCTTGTGCAATTTTAGATCAAAGGAATGTGGGATTACTTGCAGGGGAAAAGGTTTGACCGTAGACTCAAAATGGTTACATACCTTCATGCCTTCTTCAATGTCGTTGTCAAACACTTTCTTGGGCTTCTTTTTCTTTTTCTTCTGATTGAAGAAATTTAAATCGTCCAAGTCATCTGTGATCTCTGTGGAATTACAAAACAATCCAGACTGTGATTGGACAGCAAAGCTCATATATAAAATATATTCATATTCAAATATTTACAATTGCATGTCTCGTGTGGCCCAGTACTTAGTTCCGAACATTTTCCTGCTTAAAACATGTTTTTGCTGTATTTCTAGTACAAACACAAAGGGCAGATTTGGCTATTCTACATGACCCACTGTATAGCAAATAGTTTTGGCACCTTTTTTCCTTCCTTCATCTTCCTCCGGCTCCACCTCACGTTCCTCTCCTGCCTCGGGTTCGACTTCCCGAGGCTCTGCCTGCTGCGTCTCCTCGCTGACTCCATCGCCTTCTTCATCAAGCATAAAGGGCTTCTTCTTCTTCTTCTTTTTCTTGGTCGTGGAGGGATCAAATAAGATCTGCAAAAAAAATCAATCATTAAAACTTCAACATCCAAAGGATAACTGTGGTTATAAGCTTACATAAAAGGTTGTGCATCCAATTCTGTATTTATAAGCATAATATTGCACAATATTGTTATTTGCACTCCCACACTTTATGTACATAACTGATCGTTCATATTCTATACTCAATTTATATATTTTATTCGTTCTATATTCATATTTTATACTCATCCTGTCTATACTGCATCTCATCGTCTGCATTGTTTTCTTGTATAGTATAGTGTTATTTATGTCTCTACCTTTGAGAGTCACAAACTGCTGGAAATTGTGTGTCAACACAATTGGCCAATAAATCTGATTCTGATTTCAAAGCTCTTGGTGTTAGTTCTGATCTGATGATCTACTTACATAAGGAGTGTGGAACTACTGAGCTAGTCTTATTCAAAACTCTCAAACTGCATGTGTTTGTTTTTTTGTATATATATATATATTGTGTGTGTGTGTGTGTAGGGAGGGGGCTTCTATTCTCCTTTCAAGACAACGAGGTTGCTTGCTACTCATTGAAAATTAGCTTCCATGGCACTTTAAAAGGGATCAAACACGTGCTATGTAAAAATAACAAAAAATAAACAGGTCCAAGCATATTGTCAGCGCTGCAAATGACACATTCTAATCAGCTGATTATTTATTAAAGACAGGGATTCGAGTAAACAATAAAAATCGAGCCCTATTTCCTAGCTTGGAGCTAATAAATGCAACTCACTGTACGTTAGCAGAGTTAGCGCTCGTGCTAGCTGGCTAAGCTATCTAGCTAGCCGGAAAGGCCCAAAGTCATATTCTAATACATTATTTCGTTCATTTCTCTGTAAACCAAGGCTACAGAACGATAAATCGACTCGTTTTTAACTTACCTCGTCTTCTGACATGGTCGCTGTAGCTGTTGTGTTCAAAAGCGCCTTAGTAACAATAAATAGCTAAATAGCACTGCAGCTCTTCACCATAAGTGTCTTGCATCAGCAAATGAAGCCAAAGTGCGCATGCGTGTTTCCGACGGGTGATGATGACGCTCAGAGCGCGACAATATGCATCGACGCAAAACGTGGTTGTGGCTCATGATACATTTCGACCTGTCTTCCGATAAATTCCGGCACCGCCCTTACAGGCTGATCAGAATGAGAATTGTTGCCGAGTACGTTTGCGTGTACAAGGACTTTATTTTAGTGTCATACACTTCCAGAACACAGTGACAATACACAGACAATACAAATAATAAAAATGACAGATATGTAACTAGAAATAGACAAAAAGAAATTGAAAAATAAATAAATGGTATGTACAGTTATGTCAGACAGTACTATCTATGTGCTATAGATGATAGAATGGGACAGAATAGAATGAGATGCAGGGATGTACTAGGATGGAGGTGGTAACCAATATACTGTATATATATAATTGCACATTGTTATTGTCATACCTGCAAACTCACAAGAGGTGAAAAAGGTGACAAGGTTCGAAATACATCCCCCCCCCCCCCCCCCGGGAAGAAAAAATTGAGAACTTACAATAAAGCACTCTGACAAGAACATAAAGGGAAAAGACAACATTTGCTTCAAGTGAAAAAAGCACTTTTACCAAAATTTCTTGGAAATAATTTTTCTCTGTACAATTTGAGTGCCTTGGAACCAGGGGCGGTTCTAGACCTTTTTTTAGGGTGTCTCTAGCCCCCTGTCTGTCATCTCAGCCACCCTAAAACTATAAGTATAATTTTTACTTTCATAAATACACAATAAAAATTACGTTAAAATGCAGGACATGTCGTGGATGGGAAAGAATATTATTTATCAGTTTGATCCAAGAGCGATTTTTTTACTTTGCTTTTACGCGCGTGCGTTGTAGTCTTTCAAAAGTGCGTTATTTGAACGGAGAAGCACAGGTACGCGCAGCGTGCACGCGCAGTCAGAGTTGGATGCGTTTATCTATAATGTTAATCGCCGCAAAGACGGCAACCAAAAGCAGTGAAATTTCACTTACCAGAGTTGTCATATAATATATAATATAAAACTCTTCTTGTAGATGCATTGTAAGCACTACTTCGCCTAATTATTGGATGGAAGTTAGCGGTTTCGGACGCAGCTGAAAGAAGCCCCCATAACCCCCCCCCCACCCCCCAATAAAAAAACAAAAAAAAACAAAAAAAAACAAAAAAAAACTCTTCGGATCTACACGATTCACACAAATGACACATTTTGATTAAAAAAAGGCGAATTTCGCCGAAAAGCGACTAGTTTGCAGGTATGTATTGTGGAATGGGGGGAAATTTAACTGATCATGATGTAGATTGACTGGGGAAGAAACTGTTATTGTGCCTGGTTGTGCTGGTATTTGGGGCTCTGTAGCACCGGCCGGATGATAAAAGTTCACAAAGTGCATGACTTGGATGTGAGGAATGCAGAGCGACTTTCTGGGCAGTTTTCCTCACTCTGGATATAAACAGTCATTGAAGGGTGGGCATGGGAACAATGATAATCCTTTCGGAGGTCCGAACCGTTCTCTGTAGTCTTCTGGTGTCTGATTTTGTAGCTGAGCCAAACCAGACAGTTATTGACGTGCACAGTACAGACTCGATGACGGCTGAGTAGAACCGTTTCAGCAGCTCCTGTGGCAGGTTAAACTTCCTCAATTGGTTAAGGAAGTAATCCTTTGTTGGGTCTTTTTTACAATAGTGTCGACGAGAGTGTCCCACTTCAGGTCCTGGGAGATGGTAGAGCACAGGAACTTGAATGCCTTCACTGCAGCCACAAGTGCTGTTCATGATGGTGAGTGTGGGTGGAGTGCATGGGGGTTTGTCCTGAAGGATATTATCATCTCCACTGTTTTGAGTGTATTGAGCTCCAAGTTGTTGTGACTGCACCAGACAGACAGCTCTTTAACCTCCTGTCTGTAGGCAGACTCGTCTCCGTCCTTGATGATGCCGATGACTGTAGCGTTGTCTGCAAACTTTAGGAGCTTGACAGAGGGGCCATTAGAGTCTTGGTGTACAGGGAGAAGAGCAGTGGGGAGAGAACGCAACCTCAAGGGGCGGCAGTGTTGGTTGAGCGGCTGTTTGACATGAATTTCTGCTGCCTATCTGTCAGAACTTAGGAACAGGGAGCTGGGTTAGTTTGGTCTGGAGGAGTGGTAGAATGATGGTGTTAAAGGCCAAACTGAAGTCTACAAACAGGATCCTTACATAAGTCCCTGATTTATTCAGGTGTTGCAGGATGTAATGCAGGCCAAAGTTTACTGCATCATCCACTGACCTGTTTGCTCGATAAGCAAACTGCAGGGGGTCCTGTAAAGGTCCAGTGGAGTCTTTCAGATAAGCCAGAAAAATCTGACACAATGTGAGTGGGCTTGCTACTACCTTCAACCCACAAGCCTGTAATCACTGTAAAGCTTTTATTTGAGCTATTATAGGATGTTAGAAAGACACATTCCTATATTGACTACATTCTTTATAACTTGATTCCGTGATATAGGGACTGTATCAAATACTAAATCACTGACATGTCACTTGTGTTTGACTACCTTTGTTTTGCAATATAATGTCTATTCATTCCAGGAGGCCATGACACTTAGTGATTCACTTTATTGCAGAAAACCATGAATTCAGCTGACCAATTTTGAGAAGTAAGCATGTAACCTGAAGCACACTTACATATATTCAAACTAAAGGACTCTAAAACAGATTACACACAATTGCAGTATCTAAAAATGTATTTAATGTAACATGCTTCTTGCACCTTTGGTGTTTGATATTACACACATTAGAATATTCATGTTAAGACATGTCATGTCACTTTTGCATGTTGCATAAGAATGCCAATTATTAAGGCACAGCAGCGCACATACATTTTTATATGCTTAAAGTGCAAAATGAATCGCAGGCCTGCTTGATGCAGGACATCCCACCAACCATAACACAGACAAAAACACCAGCACAAAGAATCGAACAGTTTAATGATCTTTCAAATAAAGGTTTCATCTGGATAATCTCAAACATACAAATGTACACATGACACACCTTGCTGTTATATCGAAGGTTCTTTACAAAAGATAAAGTAAGTTGGTGTATTCCTAGGGATCTTTTCCAAAAAAAAAAAAAAAAAAAAAAAAAAAAAAAAAGTAGCTTTAGAGTTTGCTTCCAACTTTATAACCCTTTCACCCAAACGAACAGTGATACATCAGACGGACGTGCTTTGAGATTTCAGCAGGATAGTTGCAGGTAAGATACAACAATTTGTTGAGACGTTGATGAAGAAAATGTGGGCTGTAACAAATTGCATGGATTTCTACATTATATTTTTCTGATATAAGAATCTATGATGAATGAATTAGAACAAAAAAAAATATATAGATCAAAAACAGCCCTGGATGTTTAAATAATACTCCTAAAACAACAGCACTCAGATCAAGCTTAGAATATCAGACCCAAATCTATTACTGTATAATGAGAGTCAGTGGAGAGGTTTCAAAACGCAAGTCACACATGCAAAAGAAATGTGACACTTGTATATACACAAGCATCGTCATCACCATGAAAACACAAGTTAAGTGTGGATTGGTGTGATCAGGATACTTTCCCAGACAGACATTGTGGATCCCACTTGTTGTAAGTGTTTAATAAACAGATAGAGGTAGATGTCTTTAAGTGGGTTCGGTATGATTACATTAGAATTTCAAGAGGGAAAATGAGCAACAATAGGAGAGGAACATCAAAATATCTGTAAGCAAACATTAGCCGAATCATTTCACAAAAAAAAAAAAAAAAAAAAAAAAAAAAAGTGTCTGATTGTTTTGCTTTCATAGCCTCTTTAAAATCCCCACGGACAGTTTTTTTTGTTTCCGTACCTAAGCCATTAATCGAAGCTACAATTCCCTAGACAATTGGTTCTGCAATGTTAACTCTCTGAAGGTGTTCAAGTCGACTCTGGAAATCAGTCCACCACAGTGAGTGATTAGACAACCCGGATGTTTGGTCTTGTTCACATTGCCCAAGCCTTCAGTTCCTCCATATCATCGTCATCCTCTTCCTTTCTGCTCTTGGCTGTAGACAGAAGAACAGTGGGGTAAGAAGAGTCCTGTAATGGATACTAGATATTTCACTCAGTTTTTAATTCTTTACAAATCCCTGGGGCTGGAAATTCCCTTTGAAATATTTACTAGGGTTTGTAGTGATTTCATATAATAATGATGGTATTTTAACAAAGTACATACTTAGATTTCTATTTTCAATGACAAAGTCTAGTTTCAAAGCTTACAATCAGGTTTTCTGACTGCTACAAAGTGTGAGGTCAGATGGTCCCCATGTGGTCCTCTGCTTTTGTGGCCATTCATACTTACACTAAGGTTCCGTGTGTTTCCTGAGATGCTGTTCTTCTCAACAGTTGAAAATAGTGATTATTGGGCATTCTGGCCAGTCACTCTGACCTCTCATTTCAATTTTTGCACCTTTCTCTGTAAACTCTAAAGACTGCTCTGTAAAATAAAATCCCAGGAGATTCATCCAAAATTAGTGAAATACTTCAATTTTTCCAATTGTTAGAACTTCTTAGATCTTGACATGTGCAATGTTTTGTGTGCAGGTCCGATTCCCAGACAGAGTTTCCAGCCTGCCTTGATCCAGCGTGTTGCCATCATTATTGATGACCCTATTTAATCTCTTCCATGAGCTAAAAATGTAAATTATGTTCAAAAACAATGCATCTACTCCTGAATGTATCTACACATGCAGCAGCTAAATGGACAGAAAAAAATCTGTAAATATTGCATATGTAACAAAACTGACCCAAGACATCGACCATTACAGGATACAAACAAAACCTTGGTTTTGAAAGCTAAGAATCTACAGATTCTGACAGTATAATGATCAGCACTTTGTGACCAAAACTCACAGAGCTAGAAGCAAAAAACCACTAGACTTTCATACAGGTCATGACACTAAATTTGCTCATACCTTTCTTACCACTCATTTCTTGTCATCCCATGTATGCATCACAAAAATCTACTGTTTGTTGCCTATGCTCCTTTCCTTGTCCGGGAGAGGCTTACAAAACAAAGAAGGCAATTGGACATCACCCCAGACACACTAATTATATATCTTACTATCGGATTATGCTGTGAATGTCGCTAATTTTGCGCTTTCGATCCGATTCTATTGGCTGAAACCTTTCCATAGGCGGATCAAGCATCTAAATTGGCCAAGGGGATAAATACGAGTAAACGCTGTTTGGAAACAAACCAACATTTAAATCCCGTTTAAGTAAGAAGAAGGAGGATGGTAGAAGTGGTGTATGTGTGTTGTCAGTGAATTTGTTGTACTTGTGATTAGAGTTCTCTGTTCTGGTGTTTGACTCGTGTCTGTTTTCTTGACTTTTGAGCTTGGGTTTCTCTTTCAGACTTAGCTCTGTTAATCTTTCACTTTGTACATTTCATCGTTTCTTTTCTTTCTTTTTGTTTTGTGCATTATGGAGTTAGGCAAGTTCTACTGTATTTTTGTTGCTTTTCTTTGAGGGATGTTTGATCTTTATGTGCATGAATTTACACACTGCCATGCTGCAATGTGATTGGCTGATTGGATAACTACACCTACGGGCAGATGTACAGGTATTAATCCATTGAATTTTATGAGTTTATGTACACATGCATAAGCAGATGGTTTTGAGTATGTTGTTACTGCCGCTGTCTGTGTTACCTGGTTGGGAAGGTAATGAGGTTGCAGGCACGCTGGGCAGTGAGACGTTCTGAGTGCCACCAATTTCCAGCAATGTATTGTCCAGTTCCTCCTGTTCCAACTCTTCCAGTTCAGCGAGCAATTCATCCTAGCAGAGAAAAAACACGGAATAAATAATTCAGTGAGTTTTAACTATTTATTTATTTTACTAATTAACAAACTTCCTAGTACAGTCTATTAACTAAGCTAAAGTGACAGATTTGCTCATGCTTAGAAATCCAAAAATTCCAATCTGCAGATTATTTGTCCATGACGGCATTTATCCAGTTATACTACATGTTATACTACACCTTAGACTACATGTTTATGCTTTATCTTTCACTGTATATTTTTATCACAACATTTCAACATTTCTCTTCTGCGTTCTTTTTACCGTCATTACAACTATAGAAAAGGCTCTTATTTTAGAAGGTGGCAGTAAACTGGAATGCAGCTTGGAATTTCCAAGCATTATTGTGCAACCAGTTCACGTGGGAGTTCACATGCTTTGACATACTGCACACACAATGACTAAAATCCAAAGCATAGTTTGTATGTCCAAAGGAATCCAGGTACCTCGTCAAACTCTTCTCCAAAGCCAACTGGTTTTGAAATAGCATCCGAGATCTCCTGTGCCAGCTCCTGCTGTTCTGTGATATCCTGCATGAGCTCATCCACTTTGTCAATATCCCTAAAAAACACAAAAGGGATTAAATTAATAAAAGGTCAAAGAACACCATCACAATTACTTTATTAAAATGTAGCTTATAGCAGAACAGTTCATGCACAGCTGTTATTAAAAGGATCACAGAAGAACACAAAACCATACATGTTCTGGTGAGCGTTCTTCATGGCCTTGGCGGCTAAGCCCATGTTCTTGAGTACTTCTGTGTTCGTGTTGGCGTTTTCCAAAGCTTCTCGTTGATACTCGATGGTGGACAGAGTGCCGTCGATCTGAGCCAGCTGCTTTTCATAACGCTTCTTCCTCTTCAGGGCCTGGAGTGCAGCTTGAGAAAGCAGATAACATCCATTTTCCCACAGGAATCCATGCTTTACCTGTTTTTCTTTTCCTTACTAAATTATATTGTATTTTATTTATTGTATTCTTAATGCACTTTTGTTTCAGTGCTTATTTGTGTTTTTTTTTGTATATTCTGTGCCTTATGTTACATTACAAGCAATTTGCTTGAGCATTAACCATAATCAATTCAATTTACACAACAAAATGAATACATTTGACTGAGCTTCTAGTTCCTTAACATGCAAGTTTATTAAAGGAAACCTGCATCCTGAAATACTTATAAAAAATGTATGTGTGTGATGCGTTTGTTGATTCTGGGGCTTAAGCGAAAGTTGGCGTCTTATTTTCATTATTCCTGTTAGCAGTTGTCAGACGACATGCTGTCATCACATTGTGACATAATAAGGGAGGAACTAATTTCATGGGATACATCAGACATCATATCAAGCATCAACTTGTTTTTTCACTCATAATTTTCCAGCGAGGGCAGATTTAAGTATTTATAGATAAGACGACCATGATGGAACAGACAGAAGTCTGTATTAAAGAATTAAAGTCTGACAGAGTGTCCAAATGTAGAAGGGACACAGCTGGACAGACAAAAGCACTAAAATAGCTGCTGCTTTACTCTGTACATTGGAGCTGAAGGCCACTATTGTAAGGCCTACTTCCTACAGGCAACATGATCAGCAGGTTTTCTGGCATTGTGGGTAATAGAGGAAAAGGTACAGACCAAAGTTTTAAAGAAACATTAAAAGTCTTGACGAAATAAATTTAGGATTATGTGCTGCTTATAAAGATTAACATGGACGTCTTTCAGAATGTTATTTCCCTTGAGAGATCAGTGGCTTTCCATAAACAAACTCCAAATATAAGGCATAATAGAAGAGGTTTGTGTTTGGAAATGGCTGATTTGGGCTGGGTGACATATTTAAAGGCGTACACACACACACACACACACACACACACACACACACAAACCATTCCTCCCACCTATTTCATGTCCAAATCACCTAATTACGGTGAAAAAAGAAGGCTCACTAACGGTTTACCTCGTTTGTTTTTCGTTCCGTTCTTCTTCGCCGTTATCAATTCCATCTCAATCTTCTTTTCCAAAAAATCCTGCTTCTTCGACAACATATCTTCCGTCTCGCGCAGTTTCTGGATCGCATCTTGAGGACTCGGGGCTTTGTCTCCTTTCCCACCGCTCCCGAATATTTTCGCAAACAAAGCCATGGTAGCTAAAGTTTTCTGTTTAAACACACAAATAAATCTCAACAACGTTCACGTCCGTCTGGGTCTCCTAAAAAAAAAACTGACGGAGGGCTTGTTGATGCTTGAACTTCCGCCTTCAGGCCCGCTTACGTCACGGTATCATACTGGGCTCGTGAGCGCCACCACAAGGCGCGCGCGCTAAAAGCCACTGTAACTATGCAGAACATTCCAAGCAAACCTGAAAACACACGTTTCACTGTCAATGCGCATGCGCGAACTCGCATGACGTAGCCTCTAGTGTATGAGTCACGAGCGCGTGAGGTGGTTTAGGTGTTTCCTTATGGCAAGCCGTTTTAACATTTAATGGCTAGTCTGGATATGTATAATAGATATCCGTAATTCAGTTCTGCCTAGTCAAAATGAAAATTTCAGATATCCAAAATGGCATTCCTCCTATCCACAACTGTCTTTTCAGATATCCACAACGTCATTCTTTCTAGGACGAATGACGTCACTTTTCCCATTCATGTCTATGGAATTTCCCTTAACATGGAACTTGTATGGAACTTCCCTATATCTTTAATTCAGTTGTAGATATCCGCAATGTGAAATGTGAAATGGAACTAAATTATGACTATCCATAATTCTAGTAACCACTAGTCACAATTCCAGTTCCAGATATCATCAACTCCCCTCAATTAAAGATATCTACAGTATAGTGTCTTTTTTTATTAGATATCTTAAATTCAATTTTAACTAGACAAAACTAGATTATAGATATCTTGAACTGAAATTATGAGCAGGTGGAGGAAAGGTGGAACATCTGGAAAGGTCAGAGATGAAAGTCATTCGTAGTAAGAGAGATTACATGTGATTACATCTGTTTACTGTTTACTTAAATTGCACATTTCACAACTGCACATGTGTACATACAAATTGTATATATTGTATACCTTAATTGCCCATTTCTCACACTTGCAAATTTGTACATACAATTGCCTATATTTGTATATGTATATTTCAACTGCACATTTCACACCTGTAAATGTGTACATACAGTTTCGTCTAGAATGTATATGTCATTCTGTTACACTGTGAAGCTTCTGTCACTAAAACAAATTCTTCGCATGTGAAAACATGCCTGGCAATAAAGCTGATTCTGATTCAATGAGAGGGAGGGAAGTGGAATAGGGAGGTTAGAGGGGGCAGAGGTCAAGAATGTACAGGTATTTAAGTATTTAAGTATTTACACTTCAAAACTGTGCAATCTATCAGAAATTCTTTTTATTTATTTTCTTTTTAGAATTTTATAATCTTTTGTAAATTCCAAATGTTTTATTGATTATGCATGATACGTTCTATGCTTGTGGGTTCTGTGTTTTCTCTCTCTCTCTCTTTGCTCCACTATCTATCTTTTCAGATCCCTACCATTGGACACTTCCTGTCAATCTTCATTATCCTGTGTGACGTCACCCGTCGATCCACCAGTCAATCAGAATCAGAATCAAGATTAGAATCAGAAACAGAGACAAACAGAAACAGAAGGAGAAAGAAGACGTGGGCTAATTTGTTAGAGGGCTATTGTTGTTCACTTGGTTTTAGTATGTCAGACTGTTCATGTATCCCAATTTGTTAGTTATTTTGTGTATGTGACTTGTGGGTCACTTTGTGTATGTGACTTGTGGGTCACTTTGTGTATGTGACTTGAGGGTCACTTTGTGTATGTGACTTGAGGGTCACTTTGTGTAGGTGACTTGTTAGTCACTCGTTCTGCATCTGGATGCTTGTGTTTCTTCGCTTTGTGGATATGACTTTGTTTATATTGGGGAAAACTAGACAGGTGAGTACGTCACGTGACATACATTGTGCAGCACTAAGGTAAGCTTTTCTGTATTAGACACACTAGGTTAGGAGCGTGTGCCACCCTCTGTATCTTTTTTTGGATAGGAAGTATAGGTTAGTTAGTGCGTCATCGATGCTGAAGATTTGTTTTATTACTTTCCTTTGTAGTTCAGGTTAGAGTGTTATGTTCAAGCTAGCGCAGTTTTGTTTTGCTTATTTCTTTGTTTTGGCACTGCTCATGTCTCTTTTCCCCTTTGTGTTTTTTGTTATCATTTTTCTGTAGATATCGTTAATATTATCACCTTTGTCACCACCATTTGTATGATAATAGAGACAGGTTGTACCCACTATTTGTTGTCCTTGTCGTTGATTGCCACATACACACCAGAAATCTAATTTTATAATCATTTCATATTGTTACATCCCAACCATACCCCTAAACACCATTTGGGATCATAACAATGTATAATACTTAGAAAGTAAAATGTCCATAAATAAAATCTAAACCAATATACTGTATATATGTATGTATATAACTATGTATGCCAGGAATATAACAACAGGTTCAGCTACACAACATATTAATAACTTAATAAAAACAATAAATGTAACTCATTGACTGGCCTCCTCTCCAAGGTTATTTAAGATGAAACAATTCATGCTGAATGTTAGCAATACATGTTCCTGTGTATGTAGTTACTATAGAAAGAATGTATTAAACAAGTTTTTAATTGCAATTGTACAATTGTCTATTATCTAGAGTTGCTGAGTAGAGTCTGTTGTTTTAGAACATTAATCAACACCATGTGACCAATTAGTTTCTAGTATATAGGAGCACAGTGGTATCAATTATTTTAAACAATTATACTAATTAATCATGGCACAATTATATTAATTAATTATCCTGCGTTCACTTCCTGTCTGTCTGCCTGGTTTGAGATAGTACACAGTATACATATATATAATTTATGTAGGACAGGAATATAACAATGGGTTCACTTATACAAAATATAAAATTTCTAATAGAAACATAAAATGTGACTCAGTGACTGGTCTCCCCTCTATGTTTATTTTAAACACTCAGTGTAAAACAAACCTTTTTGTATTTTGTAATGTTATAATCACTTTAGCAGCATTTACCTTACTAATGCATAATAGTAACTGCAATTACATTCTTTACAAGGTTAACTGCCTTTTCTGTGTTTGAGAGGTGAAAAACAAAAGATGTAATACATTTATGACAGCCTAACAATCTAATTTAGACCTACCTTGAATACAAAGACACCACCAGATTTAATAACTTAATGAATGTAATTAATGACCTCTTAATTATGCCAATTTGTACTATAACACTGAGGCTGTTTCTTATGAGCTTTCTACAGTATCTGCCTGTGGATTAGACTTGCACTGGCTGAATTTAAAATAAATTCACACAACTCTCAACTGTTATGCTTGCACTCAGAGAATTTATTGAAGTATAGAAACAGGATCATTAGTAAGTGGATTTCTTTAGGAGGAACTGATTACAAGTTTTCAAAATGAAATCATTAGAGCAACTGATTATAAAACAAAATGTTAGTATCCCAACACCCAGACTTCTGCACTTTATGATGTGCATGATTACATATTTAAATCTGATTCCTTTTCAGACTGAACAGAGGCCACTTGGGAGAAAGCTGCAGTCCCTCAAGTCTGTGAATAGCAGGAAAAAAGAATTGTTAAAGTACTGCACATAAAATAACTATCATAGTGTATAAAATAAGTGATAAGTTTTAGAAAAAAGATGAACGTAAAAAGTTTGTTTAACAAAAGTAATTTTATTTAAGTTTGGAATATTTTGTCTTGCATCAACTTTTGAGATTTTGTACAAAATTAACAATAAGTTACACATTTTAAAATTTAAATCTTTGGCCTTACAATTTTTAATTGTGGCTTGTTTGTTTCTTACACGTTTTGACTTTAATAAGAAGCATTAAAATGTCAAGAATCATTTTGTTATGGAAAAAAAAATTAACAGGGTGACGTGATCGGTGATGTGAACGTTTTTTTAGTACCCTGAATTTAATTATTTATTATTCAATAACAACCCTGTTTTAATTCTCTTATACAACAGCAATTTTCCAATTATTACTTTTTTAAAATTTATCAACAAACTAACCTATTAACAAACCAACGAACCAACTGACTCCTAAAGGCCTTTTCATGTTAAAAAATGCTGATACAGGTACCAGAGACTTGGTGTGTAAATATAGAAATGATAATGTATTAGAATGATTATAAAGGTGTCATTTAAATTTTAGCTAGCACTATGATCACGTCTGCTGTTATAGAATATTAATGACTTTCTAACAAGCCAGCATTGAGAGAATTCCTCAACACTGTGTTATAAATCAAAGAGAGAAAGACAGAGACAGAAAGAAAGAAACTCACAGTTAGATGCAGCTGTACACGATCGTCAGGTACTTATAGGTGCCACCGCAGGGATCAGAGAATACATAATTTGAAGCAGGTACCTGACAGCTGCTCTGTCCATTACACCTGGAAACCAATAGGGATTTAATTAGAAATTTTATCCACAGATATCAGTACTGCATGCCAATTATAATGATTATGTGTACTGATAAAGGCCACTGCTTATTTTACCTATCATTAACTATTTTTAGTGCGTTAGAGGCGTAGCACATTGTGTTGGAAAGTTGAATGGCAGGTCGTCCTGATGAACATGTGGTGGAATCGGTTCGGCCAAAGCTAGCGCTGCTGATCTTGATTTTGAGATTACCTGAAAGCATTTATCACAAAGGAAAAACAGACTATTAATGTGAGCAGTGGAAAAGGAATGCTAAATTTACTTACACTCATCACTACTCAACTCTCATAGGGCATGAAAATTAAATTAATGTCTTCTTATAGGTTGAGATAAGGTTTGATATAAAAGAAGGGATAAAATAGCGGCACAAACCACATGTCAGGCCAGCAATATTCTGTTCACAGGTCATAAGTGTCTCTGCAGGAAACATATTAAGTGTTTGAAACCATATAAATAAATAAAATAAATAAAACCAAATAATAAATAAAACCATCAAATACTTTGAGTGTGCATAATAAATAAATAAAGAAATGGAAAAAAATGGAATTTATTGGACTTTAATTTTTCTGAAATTAAAAGAAATACATTTTTTATTAATTTACCCTGCAACTGGATGTTTTGAAGTAAAGTGAATTAATGACTGTTGATGCTACAGGTGCATAAAAGATTATGTTTAGTTTCTTAGTAAACATAAATATTAATAAGGTTTAGTCTTATTTAAATTAATTTGTTCTTGTTAATTTAATGTTATCTGCATTAAAGTTATTTGCTATACGCAACTTTAGTTATAGCTCATAAGGGCATAAGTTCTTTTCTGTTTACCCAAGATTACAGAAAACATTTTCGGATTACTCACTTAAGCACGTATAGGACACTGTGAGGTATTTAGCAGTTTCTTTACAAGAATCTTTGAAAACGGAGGAGGAAGACTCTACTGTGCACTTGTGCTGTCCATTGCACCTGTAAACAAAAGCAAATGTTAACCTAGCCTTGAGCAGGTTATGAAAAAAATGTAAAAAAATAAAAAAGTCCTCACAGTGATCTGACAGTTGAGAATGTGTTTGGAGCATAGCAGTTGGTTTTATGGGTCGAATCGTCTTTGACTCCACGTGAACAGGTTACAGTATCAGCGCGCCCGAAGTTTGCATTCATGATATTAATTGTATCCGCCCCTGTACAAATATACAGTCAAGCCTGCGTTATTTCAGCACTAACATAAAAAGTAATTAAAAAACATAATACTGTAACCATGAGGACAAATTTTTCTTACCACAATCCAGTGTGCGGTAGCCGTGCTCACAGACCACGACATCCCCTAGATAAAGGAGATAAAGCAAATAAATGAGCTTTCATAAGTGTACATTTTAAGAAGAAGCTACCCAACACTACTCTTCATCCTAGAACTTCATCAAAACCAAGAAGCATGGTGGTGGTGATAGGTTTCATCAGCAGAGAATGAAAAATTGGTTAGGGATTTGATGCTGGGCTGGAGGTTCACCTGCCAACACCGAAACAATACCAGGCATAGACTACTTACGGGCATTGATGCAGTCGTAAGTGGTAGTGTAGTATTTGTAGGTTCCTTTGCATGGGTTAGAGCTGCCAAGTAAATTTGTCTTTACCTCACACTCTCTTAGTCCATTGCATCTGTTTGGGTAAACAGACCAAATACGCTCAGCAGGGTTATGTATCATACATTTTATATTTTTACAGTTATATAATACAATATTATATATAATGTATTTATAATACAATATAGTCAGTTTCAAGTCAGTTTCCCTTATTTTGTATGTTATAGCAGCTTTAGACTGTCATTTCCTCACCAGCACAAACTCTTTTTGTTCCTCTCTCTTGAAATGACATAACTTGCCCTTGTTGGAAACCTTACTGATCATTACAAAGCACTGATACACTGAGACTCCTACCATAAATATTAAATAAACATCTATTTACATAATTAATAATTAGTATTAGCCATACAAGTGTAAGTAATTACTAAAGAAAGAATAATCTATTAAACAAGTTTATTAATATAAAATTTGCAACAGTAATGTTGTTTATTGTATACAGTGTTGTAATGTAACGGAGTACAAATACTTCGTTACTGTACTTAAGTAGAAATTTCACGTATCTGTACTTTGCTATTTAAATTTATGTCACCTTTCATTTATGGCATTTAGCAGACACCCTTATCCAGAGTGACTTACAACTGAGCAACTGAGGCTTAAGGGCCTTGCTCAGGGGCCCAGCAGTGGCAGCTTGGTGGACCTGGGGTTCAAACCCATGACCTTCCGATCAGTAGCCCAACACCTTAATGTATACATTTATAAAATGTATACTTTTACTCTGCTATATTTCCACTAAGCATCTTCGTTACTCGTTTCTACAAAATAAAATCAGAAGAAATGTGTGCGACTGCAATAAGGGAGGTTTGGTGAATCACTGCTCCTAGATTGCATTACACACGCTCCGCACGCACTATTTCAGCGTAATGTTGCCAAAGGAGGAGGAAGCACAACTGAAACTGCCATGGAAGCACCTACTGGAGGACATCCCATTATCGTAGACGACCACCCCGACGATAGTCGTGAACTCGGTGAACAGGGTGAAGAAAATAACGTTACACACCGATGGCCATATTTACAAGAAATGTTTCTGTACATTGGAATGAAAGATTCTTCCTACCGGATGAAGTGCCTCTTATGCCTACCAAAAATCACTGAAATTTTACTTTTACTTCAAATACTTAAGTACATTAAATATCAGAAAATGACTTTTGATACTTAAGTACAGTATATATCAGATACTTTAAGACATTTACTTGAGTAATATTCTAAAAGGTAACTTTCACTTCTACCAAAGTCTTTTTCTAGTACGATACTTGTACTTTTACTCAGGTATTGCTTTCTTATACTTTATACAACACTGATTGTATAGTTATGGTGTTGTAGAAAAACACCTTCTTTTAGATTCTAGCACTTAGTAGCACAGTGGCATCAATTATTTCATACATTTATAAAATTGATAACAAATGAACTTTGTTTACATTTCTGCCAGTTATTGTACATGTATTGTGTATAGTATAAACTAAGAAACACTGTACCTGTCAGCAATAGTGGAAACGGTACTGGAGCAGCTGGTATCAGTAACATTAAGATTGCGAGGTGCATTACTGCAGATTTTGCTGTCTGAACGGCCGTACACAGTAGTTGTGACCAGTATCACTCCAGTGTCTAAAACACATCGAATACAGACTTACAGAATTGCTTTATCTAGTTTCCTTTGATAATGCAATGTTTTTATACAGCTCTACACTATGAAAGACATTTAAACTTACCACAAGAGAGGCGCTGGACATCACCATCACAGGTAATCACAGTTTCTGAAAGAACAAATTATTCACACAGATATTTAAAGTCAACCTGACTGATTTGTTTATGTTCTCTGTAAAACAGTTATTACATGTTAGGTTATATGAAAAAGGTGTTTAATTGCATTAAAATATTACCTCCAGAAACATGCAAACCAGGTGCTGCAATAAGCACTGTAAAGTAAACACAGATAACAAACACAAATGGAAGAGGTAAAAATTAGATTAACACAAACATGGAGTTCATATGGAAAAGCATGGAAGAAACTTACCTGTGAGTAGCGTGAGCTTCAGGCAGAGCATCATGATGCTGAATGTGTTGAAGCAGTGATGTTTGATGTAGATGCTGTGGGATGTGTTGAAGTGCTGCACCACTGGCTCTGATCTCCTTATATATAGTATATCATGTAACTGAAAACAAAAAAATTGCACTAAAGCCTCTCCCTAGACCCCCAGGATACATTATAATTGTAGATAATTATATATAATTTTATTTATATCTAAATAAGTATGAGTATATTTCAAGCCATTATGGTGTCATTATAATGAGTTTAATGACAAACAGGTTTGCAGGAATTCAGAAAAATATGTGAAAGTTAGGTGTAAGTTCGAGTTTTTGCTTTTTCTGTCATTTTATACCAGATGGAAAAAAATGAGTACCATACTTCAAAGAACCATTTTTTCTAATATCCAACATTATGAGAGGCGATTAATTAACCCTTTACTGTACCATATTAAATCCAGGCAACATAACGGATTTTAACTTTTTTCAGTAAAATTATGAGAAATTTTATAAATTAAGATTGAAAAGGAACTCAAAATCTAACCAATTTATTATATGCAAAAAAGTAGTCACATGGGACACAGAGGTCCTTTTTTATTTATATGTTCTCGATATAGCCTGTTAATGTCTATTTTCTGTTTGCCAGACCTCTGTACAGTATGTTTATTAGTGATGGGAAGTTCGGTTCTTTTCCGCGAATCGGTTCTTTTGGACAGTTCGTTTTAATGAACAGGTTCAATAATCCAGTTCACCAGTTCACATTCACAATGACGTAATAACGTAAATTCCTTCATCCCGCCGCTGCCGGCAGATATGAATACAATTTAACACATTTGAAAGGTTCTTTGTAATCATAACTTTAGTTGAATACGTTTCTTACATTTAAGTTTTGCAACTAAAACACCCAGTACAGGCACTGATGTGCCAACGTGGGTGTTTTACGTGTCTTAAAGATATGAAGTTAATAAACTAATCTTCATCAACTTACAAAAACTTACAAAAAAAAGCATAATTTTGAAATGTTTCTTTCGCTCCATCAGTTGTTTCAAAAACGAATTCAACTGAGTTGAACACTCATACATTGATAAGACATTAAATCATAACCATTTCCATTTGTTGCTGTATCAGTTCAGTGATTTACGCATGCGCAGTAACAACAGCTCATCGGTTCTCAGTATGTCGGACGCGTCCGAAAGAAACAGTTCTCAGTTCAGAGTACTGATGATTCGCTGTATCAGTTCAGTGATTCACGCATGCGCAGTATCAACAGCTCGATCTCACAGTTCTCTCAGCACATGTCTCAGTTCAGTGTACAGGAGATACATATACTCCTGGATATTAGTTTATTTAGAGTCGGAGGGGCTGTCAGGCATGACCGAAAGTGAGTAACTTTAGTAACTTGTGGATCAGCGCTGACTCAAGACGCGAACTGTTTAGAACGAATCAGTCCGATTTGGTGAACTGGTTCAGTTCACTAAAAAGAACCGGTTCAAAAGAACGATTCGTTCACGAACCGGCCATCACTAATGTTTATAGGATTTTGGTATAGCCATTCAAGTGTGTTTAATAAAACCTGCTCTACCTGCACTTACAATCGCCTCCATGTTTCAAACACTGCCATATTAAAGCATAGCATAATTACAAGTAAAACTCATTCATTTGGAATAACTAGCTTTAAATGAATAGAATTAACAAGCCCACATATGGGGGGCATGGTGGCTAAGTGGTTAGCACGTTCACCTCACACCTCCAGGGTTGGGGGTTCGATTCCTGCCTCCACCTTGTGTGTGGAGTTTGCATGTTCTCCCCGTGCCTCGGGGGTTTCCTCCGGGTACTCTGGTTTCTTCCCCTGGTCCAAAGACATGCATGGTAGGTTGATTGGCATCTCTCGAAAAATTGTCCATAGTGTGTGATTGCGTGAGTGAATGAGAGTGTGTGTGTGTGCGCCCTGCGATGGGTTGGCATTCCGTCCAGGGTGTATCCTGCCTTGATGCCCGATGACGCCTGAGATAGGCACAGGCTCCCCGTGACCCGAGGTAGTTCGGATAAGCGGTAGAAAATGAATGAACGAAGACCACATAATTTAGCTTAAGAGTCTCTTTACATTTTTCTTTTAAAGGGTCAGCCATTGTCATGTGCCCATTTTAGATGAATGTACATCTTGCAAATGATGAAAAAAAACAGGTCAGTGTTGAAACATGAAGAACAAGCAATATTCAGCAATGTGACCTCATCCTGTTTACGTGCCCTTTCTGTGACAGATTTGGCATGTACTTATTTGCTATGCATCTTACAAAGAATGTCATGTCAAAATGTCATGCATTCCATTTAAAAACATTTCAGCTATTTGAATTAAGTGTACAATTATTGCGAATACAACAATTCTATCTCTTCTTCTTCTTCTTCTTCTTCTTCTTCTTCTTCTTCTTTCGGTTTTACAGTTAAGGGTCACCACAGTGAATCATCTGTTTCCACCTAACTCTATCCTCTGCATCCTCTACACTCGCACCAATTACCTTCATGTCCTATTTTAACACATCCATATATCTCCTCTATGGCCTTCCTCTTGACCTCTTACTTGGCAGCTCCATCTCCAACATCCTCCTACCAATATAACATCTCCCTCTTCTGTACATGTCCAAACCATCTCAATCTAGCCTCTCTGACCTTGTCTCCAAAACAGCCAACCTGAGCTGTCCCTCTGATGTGCTTATTCCTAATCCTGTCCATCCACATCACTCCTAAAGAGAACCCCAACATCCTCATCTCTGCTACCTCCACTTCCATTCTTGGCCTAGCTTCCACTACTCTTTCCTATAGCTTTAAATTTATACCTCTGTAGCTGCTACAACTGCATCACGCTTGTTCTTAAAGTTCCGTTTTCTATTCTACAAGCATCTTCTCACTCTAAAATCCTGTTGAACAATCTAAATAGAAACTCCAGTGCTGTCTCTTTTACACATTTCCAACAGCCTTTCCACTCTTGATTAGCCTCAGAGCCTTCCTTACCTCATACTTTCTAATCGTTTCTTTTACTTGCTCTACAATATTGACCTCTTCCTCCCGTCTTTCCCTCTCATTTTCCCTCATTCATCAGCTCCTCAAAATACTCTTTCATCTTCTGTGCACACTCTCCTCGCTTGTTAGCTTTAATTACCCTTATCTGTCGCACATCCTTCCCATCTCTATCTCTCTGTCTCACTAATCTGGACAGAGTCCTTCTCGCCTTCCCTCATGTTGAATCTGGCATACAACTCATCGTATGCTTTCTGTTTGGCCTTTGCTACATCCCTCTTCACTTTGCACTGCGATTCCTTGTAATCCTGTCTACTTTCTTCAATCCTTTCTATTTTCCATTTCTTTTTACAGTAGCTAGCCTCTTCCTCTGAATGCTTTACTGTACTTCCTCATTCCATCAATATGTTTCCTTATCTTCTTTTCTCCTACCAGATGACACACCTAGCACCCTCATACCTGTCTCCCTGATCACTTCTGCTGTAGTTTCCCAGTCATCAGGAAGCTCTTCATGACCACCAAAAGCTTGTCTCATCTTCTGTCTAAATTCCTCATGCCATTCTTCCTTTTTAACTTCCACCAGAGACATCTTACACATCACCAGCCAATGCTGTCTTGCTACAAACTCTTCTACCACCACTTTACAGTCACTAATCTCTCCCAGATTGCCTTGTCTATATAGAATGTGGTCTACCTGCATACTCCTATCTCCACTCTACCATGTAACTCTATGTTCCTCACTCTTCTAGAAATAAGTGTTAACTATGGTCATTTTTATCTGCTTAGCAAATTTCACCACTGTCTCTGTCCTTCTAAGTTCCTTTCCTTAACACCAAACATGCCCTTCACCTCCTCATCACCTCTGTTTCCCTCACCAACATGACCTATACTCCTGCCTTTCCTCTTCTCTCGCTGCCGGCAGATATGAATACAATTTAACACATTTGAAAAGTTCTTTGTATTCATAACTTTAGTTGAATACGTTTCTTACATTTAAGTTTTGCAACTAAAACACCCAGTACAGGTATTGATGTGCAAACGTGGGTGTTTTACGTGTCTTAAAGATATAAATTTAATAAACTAATCTTCATCAACTTACAAAAACTTACAAAAAAAAGCATAATTTCTTTCGCTCCATCAGTTGTTACAAAAACTAATGCAACTGAGTTAAACACTCATACTGTAATGACAGGTCATGAGACTGAGGATCCATGTGCACGCTTTTAATACAAGCTCGAGGTACAGACAGGCGTAGGTCAGAATCGGCAGTCACAATATCAAAGGTGAGGCAGAAATCAGAAACGGTAATACAGGCAGAAGGTCGGGGCAGGCGGCAGACAATAACAAAGGGGAGCAAAAACCAAAACAGAGTCAAAACCATGAATACACTGACAGACAAACGCTCAGACCGATAGCAGAGGCAAATCGAGACTTCGCAGAGAAGGGAAGTTCAAGATCCTGTTTTATAGAACGCCTGTGATTGGGATCAGCTGGTAGTGGTAATGACAGGAGCGGTGGCTTGTGGGAGATGTAGTTCGGGAGTCGTTAGAACTCGGGTGAAGGTTCCCTCTGGTGGCGGTCAGGAGACAAGGCAGGTGCTTCATTCATAACAGAGCCCCCCCCCCTGCGAGCGGCTCCCGAAGCGAGGAAGAGCGCGCCGTCGGGGCCGCCCGCGAGGTCGAGGGGCTGGCTTGTCTGGATGGGACTGGTGAAACTCAGCAGTAAGTGAGGGGTCTAGGATGTCCCGTGCTCTCACCCATGACCGTTCCTCTGGTCCGTATCCCTCCCAATCGACCAGGTACTCGAGCTGGCCGCCCCGGCGTCTGGAGTCAAGGAGGCTGCGAACCTGGTACGCTACCTCGTCCCCGATCAGCAAGGGCGGTGGCGCTGGTGGTTCGGCAGTTTCCTCTCGCCCCCCTCTCGGACCGTCGGCAGGCTTAAGGAGTGAAACATGAAACGTGGGAGATATGCGGTAGCCTGGTGGAAGTGCCAGGCGGTAGGAAACAGGATTCACCTGTCTAAGCACCTTAAAAGGACCCACGAACCTGGGGCTGAGTTTCCTGCAGGGGAGACGGAGTCGTATGTCGCGGGTGGAGAGCCATACCCATTGCCCTGGCTGATAGTCAGGATGTGGTTTCTGCCGTCTGTCGGCTTGGCGCTTCTGGCGGCGGATGGCTCTCTGTAACTGGCGGTGTGAAAAAGTGTGCCACCAGAAAGTGTTTCGTACCAGATGGAGCGTGGCTGATACGCCGGGATGACCGGAGCTGGGTGTAGTGTGTAACAGATGTAACAGGGCGGAGCGTAAGGTCTCGGGTACGTAGGTTTTGGTAGCGGGACAATCGTTGGGAGGTGGAGATAGCGCGTTGGCCTGGGAGATCTGGGTCATGATGTCCCATTGGATTGGAGCGATAATTCGAGTCTCGGGAATAATGGTCTCTGTCCGAGAGGGTTGGTCAGGTTCATTACTCAGGCGGGAAAGTGCGTCGGCTTTGATATTTCTCGAACCGGGTCTGTAGGTTACTGTGAAATTGAACCGTGTGAAGAACATGGCCCATCGGGCCTGACGGGGATTCATCTGCTTGGCCGCGCGTAGGTATTCGAGGTTCTTATGGTCCGTAATAACCGTGAACGGCTGTTGGGCGCCCTCTAGCCAGTGTCTCCACTCCTCGAAGGCCGCTTTCATGGCCAGTAACTCACGGTCCCCCACGTCATAATTGCGTTCCGTGGTAGATAGTTTCTTAGAATAGTAAGCACATGGGAACAACTTGTTAGCCGGACCTTGTCGTTGAGAGAGCACCGCTCCGATGCCTGTGCTGGATGCGTCTACCTCTACTACGAACGGCCGAACCGGATCAGGGTGATGCAGGATGGGAGCGGTTGTGAAGCGCTCTTTCAGCAGGTGAAACGCTCGAGTTGCTTCAGGTGACCATGACAGACGGGATGAGTTTTTTTTTGTCATAGACGTGAGTGGCGCCGCGACGGTGCTGAATCCACGAATGAAGCGGCGATAGAAATTAGCGAAGCCGAGAAAGCGTTGTAATTCCTTGACAGTCTGGGGCCGGGGCCATTTTAACACTGCCTCCACCTTGGACTCGTCCATGGCGACCCCTCCAGCGGAGATGATGTAACCCAGAAAAGACGTAGAGGTTTGGTGGAACTCGCATTTCTCTGCTTTAGCATAGAGCTGATGTTGAATCAGTCTTTTCAGCACTGCACGTACATGCTGGACGTGAGCCTCCATGGTTTCAGAGTATACTAGTATGTCGTCAATGTAAATGATTACCCATCGATCCAGCATGTCTCGGAACACGTCATTGATAAAGGATTGGAACACGGATGGACTGTTAGATAGGCCGAACGGCATGACCAAGTATTCGTAATGGCCGGACTGGGTGGAGAAGGCGGTCTTCCATTCGTCCCCCTCTCTGATGCGAATCAAGTTGTAAGCACTGCGTAAATCCAGTTTAGTGAAAAACCTGGCCCGGGGCAGCTGTTCCAGGGCTGAGGGGACCAGGGGGAGCGGGTAGCGGAATTTGACGGTCACGTCATTCAGAGCTCGATAGTCTATGCACGGGCGGAGGCCCCCATCCTTCTTCTTTACGAAGAAGAAGCCGGATGATGCTGGTGACACGGAGTGCCGGATGAACCCTTTTTCCAGTTCCTCCTCGATATAAGTATTCATGGCCTCGGTCTCTGGCTGAGAGAGCGGGAAGATTCTGCCTCTCGGGGGTGTGGCATTGGGAAGCAGCTCGATGCTGCAGTCACCGGGACGGTGAGGAGGAAGCTTGGTAGCCTTGACCTTGCTAAAAGCCTCTATGAGGTCATGATATTCGGCCGGGAGGTCGGGGTTGACGGGAGTGGCCAGCGCGGTGTTTGCGGAGTATAGTGGAAGCAGGGCTTTGGAGGGCTGGTTATGAGGAGCGCAAACTGGATCCCATGATATAATCCGTGGTTCTCTCCAGGAGATGATCGGATTGTGGAGCTTTAGCCATGGTAACCCCAGGATCAGAGGATGACGGGGAGAGGTAATGACGTAGAACCGGATCGTTTCGCGGTGATGGGAACCCACCAGTAGCTCGATCTCTTCGGTGACGAATCTTATCCGTCCTTCCCCGACGGGTCGACCGTCTATCGCTTCGACGGCTGCGGGGACCTCACACTCTGTTACGGGGATGGCATTGGCTTTGATGCACTCCTCTGAAATGAAGTTTCCAGCAGCACCGGAATCAATGAGTGCCTCTAATCCAATACTTCCGCCGAGTACGTTCAGGCGCACGGCGAATCGGGCGTCTGTCTGCGTATGCGAGACGAAACTAGTCACACTCACTAACTTGCTCTCGTTCTGTGGTCTGACGGGACAGGAGGGCAGACGATGCCCGGGCGCGCCGCAGTATAAACAGAGCCGGTGATGCATGCGACGTGCTTTCTCCGTGGGAGTGAGATGAGCGGAGGCATGACGTGTGGGCGGAGCGCCTTCAGAGGACGGAGAGTGGGTGGACGATCGCCGGGCTCGGATCAGATTGTCGAGACGGATGGACAGATCCATAAAGTCAGCTAAACTTCTCCCTTCATCACGACAAACGAGCTCGGCTTGCAGTTCATGGCTCAGACCCTTCCGGAAAAGGAGCTTGAGAGGTCTCTCCCCCCAATTTGTCTGAGCGGAGAGTGTGCGGAACGTTAAAGCATACTCCGCTGCGCTGTGACTCCCCTGGGAAATATTCAGGAGACGCTCCTCTGCGCTCTCTCCTCCAGCGATGTGATCAAATACGCTGCGGAACTGGGCGAGGAAGTGGCTGAAGGAAGAGAACGCTGATCCGAGAAGGGAAGTTCAAGATCCTGTTTTATAGAACGCCTGTGATTGGGATCAGCTGGTAGTGGTAATGACAGGAGCGGTGGCTTGTGGGAGATGTAGTTCGGGAGTCGTTAGAACTCGGGTGAAGGTTCCCTCTGGTGGCGGGCAGGAGACAAGGCAGGTGCTTCATTCATAACACATACATTGATAAGACATTAAATCATAACCATTTCCATTTGTTGCTGTATCAGTTCAGTGATTTACGCATGCGCAGTAACAACAGCTGATCGGTTCTCAGTATGTCGGACGCGTCCGAAAGAAACAGTTCTCAGTTCAGTGTACTGATGATTCGCTGTATCAGTTCAGTGATTCACGCATGCGCAGTATCAACAGCTCGAGCTCACAGTTCTGGAAAAGACAAAAGTTTGAATTTCTTGGGCTAGAGACCGTACATACATATATATATATATATATATATATATATATATATATATATATATATATATATATATATATAGTAATTCTATATATATATAGTAATTCTATTTTTTTTTTGGAAGTTTATCTATTGTATTATATATATATATATATATATATTGTAGGGCTCTTCGAGAGATGGGACACGGGAAAAAAAAAAAAAGGGCACAGAGGCGGTGGGAGAGATAACAAAAAATGAGGTATTTATTTCCTCACTCACTTAAAGCAAGAAAAACAGAACTTTGGAAGGCAGAAAACTGAGTCCTTCCTGTAGGGGCGGTTGGGCAGAGAACCAGGCTCCACAACCCGGTAGCAAGAGGAGGACGGCAGGAGAATCATACAGCGGCCCTCCCAGGATATTAGCAAGGCTCAGCCAGCACCGTGGAGTCCCAGGTCAGTTGGATGTCTCTGGAAAAAAAGGGAAGAAAAGATAACCAACATTAGTCCCGTTTAGCACGCCCCCCTTTCCTTTCTTCAGTCGCTGAGCCTTGCTTCCTGCTGTGCTTTCCTCCTGGAGGGTGAATGCTCCAGCGGCGCTCCTGATTGGTCCGGGATTTCCGGCGGGAGTTTCGGCCGCTCCGCCCCTCTCTCACTTGCCGCGGTGCTGACCAGGGTGCTGGAGATCGGGGGCTCGCGGATAGTGCCGCTGGCCAGGGTGCTGAACCACCGCCTGTTCCACTCTCCCGCTTCCGGGTTGCCGATGCCGTGGGCGAAGAGCGGTTTTTCCTCCGTGTGTGTGCGGTGGTGCACGTGCCGCCGTCACAGGTCCCCCCCCTTTGCTCTGAGCCCCCACCTGGTAGTAACCATCCCCAGAGAGCATAGCGCCGCGAGAGGCCATCGGCGTTCCCGTGCCGGCTCCCGGCTCGGTGTATGACCTGGAACGAGAAATCTTGTAAAGATAAGAACCATCTCGTTACCCTGGCATTGGTGTCCTTCGCCTTGGCCATCCAGAGTAGAGGGGCATGGTCTGTCACCAGGGTGAAGTGTCGCCCTGCCAGGTAGTACCGGAGATCCTCCACCGCCCACTTGATGGCCAGGGCTTCTCGTTCCACTGCAGCGTAGTTTCTCTCAGCGGGGGTCAACTTCCGGGAGATAAAGAGGACCGGGTGTTCTTCTCCCTCGAACTCCTGTGACAGGACGGCTCCCAGCCCTGTTTCAGACGCATCCGTCTGCAGCGAAAAGGGGCGACCAAAATCGGGGTTCCGTAGTACTGGCTGGGTGGTGAGGGCCTCCTTGAGCTGGCGGAACGCCTGTTCTGTGCCGTCCGTCCAGTGCACCCGGTCCGGCTGGCCTTTCTTGGTGAGGTCTGAAAGAGGGGCAGCTAGAGAGGAGAAGTTAGGCACAAAGCGTCTATAATAGCCCGCTAATCCTAAAAAGGCCCGTACCTGTTTCTTTGACGTGGGTCGAGGGTACTCTCTCACGGCCTGGACCTTCTTCTCCTGGGGCTTTAGGAGTCCCCGGCCGATGCAGTATCCCAGGTACTGGGCCTCGGACAGGCCCAGGTGGCACTTGTGGGGGTTTGCCGTAAGACCAGCTGTTCGGAGGGCCCCCAGAACCTCCCTCAGGTGGAATAGGTGATCGGACCAGGTGGAGGAATGGATTACTACATCGTCCAGGTAGGCAGCAGCGAAGGCGCGGAGGGGTCGGAGGACGATGTCCATGAGGCGCTGGAAAGTGGCCGGGGCCCCATGTAGGCCGAACGGAAGGACCCGGTACTGCCAGTGGCCATGGGCGGTGCTGAAGGCGGTCTTTGGCTTCGCCTCTGGCGCCAGGGTGACTTGCCAATAGCCCTTTGTCAGGTCAAGGGTGGAAATAAACCGGGCCTTCCCCAGCCGCTCCACCAGATCATCAACTCGAGGGAGGGGATAGCTGTCGAAGTCTGAAATCTGGTTGAGCCTCCGGAAGTCGTTGCAGAGGCGGATGGACCCATCTGGTTTAGGCACCAGCACGATGGGGCTGGACCAGGGGCTGACAGATTCCTCGATAATCCCCTCTTTCAGCATGCGTTCTACTTCCTCTTCAATAGCCTGGCGTCGAGCTTCTGGGACCCTATATGGTCGCAGTCGAACCACCATCCCAGGAGGGGTCCTGATCTCGTGATGTACCAGTGCCGTGCGTCCTGGCTGGGATGAGAAGACATCCGCAAACTGGTCCAGGAGCTCTGTGAGGTCGTGCTGCTGGGCTGGTGTGAGATCCTCTCCCCTCCGCACTAGGGCCCGTTCTTGGGGAGCTGTGTGAAGGGAGGCAAACGCAGACACCACAGCCGGCGGGGGAATCCATTTTTTTAAAAGGTTGATGTGATATAGTTTGGTGTCTGCACGCTTACCTGGCTGTTGCAGCCGATAGTTCACCGGTCCCACCTTTTCGAGGACAGTGTACGGGCCCTGCCACTTTGCCAGGAACTTACAGGCGGCACTGGGAATGAGGAGCATTACTTGGTCCCCAGGGCGAAGTTCCCTCGCCTGGGCGGGCCGATTGTACGTCCTCTGTTGTGCTCGTTGGGCCTCCTCAAGGTGCTCCTTCACGATGGGCCCCACACGCTCGATACGGGTCTGCATGTCCTGGACGAATTCAATGACGGAGCGGAAGGGGGAGGGTTGCTCCTCCCAGGCCTCCCGGGCAACATCCAGCAGGCCCCGCGGCCGCCGCCCAAACAGGAGCTCGAAAGGGGTGAAGCCTGTGGACGCCTGGGGTGTTTCCCGGATTGCAAAGAGGACGTATGGAAGGAGGAGGTCCCAATTCCGTCCTTCCTGGTCTACCACCTTCCGTAGCATACGTTTCAGGGTCTGGTTAAAACGTTCCACCAAGCCATCTGTCTGGGGGTGGTAGACAGACGTCCTCAGGTGTTTGAGCTGCAAGAGCCGACACAGATCCATCATTAATTTAGACATAAAGGGCGTACCTTGGTCGCTGAGGATGTCTTTAGGGATCCCGACTCGGCTGAAGAGCAGGAGCAGTTCTCTGGCCACGCTCTGTGAGGTGGCCTTCCGAAGCGGGACCGCCTCGGGGTAGCGGGTGGCGTAGTCCACCATCACCAGAATGTATTCATGGCCCCGGGCAGACTTTGGTAGCGGCCCGATGAGGTCCATGCCAAGCCTCTCAAAGGGGACGCCAATGATAGGAAGGGGAATAAGGGGGGCCGGAGCTGGTTTCAGGGGAGAGGTCCGCTGGCACGTGGCGCAGGCCCTGCAAAAGCCCAGGACCTCGGCGTTCATGCCCGGCCAGGTGAATCGGTCCCGCAGTTTCTCTAGTGTGTTCTTGGGTCCCAGATGGCCCCCCAAGGGGTGAGTGTGGGCTAGGTGGAGCAGAGGCGGGGTACGTTGGCATGGCACCACCAGTAGGTCGCAAGGTTCTCCTCTCCTATCGGTGTGAAAATAAAGTAGCCCATTCCTCACCAGGAAGTACGAGGGGGGAAGTGGCCGGGCAGGGTTGGTGTTGACTCCCTCCACCTGCAGGACCTGACCCCAGCAGTGCTTCAGCCGGTCATCCTCCTTCTGCTCTTTTCCAAAACCTCTCTCCTGGGTGGCCTGTTGAAACAGTGAAGAAATAGGGTTAACCTGCGGCTGGGGCTCACCTGGAGAGGAGTCGCTGGCGTCTCTGTCACCCCGAGCCATGCACGCCCGGCGGTCCCGGCCCTTCTGCTTCTGTTCCAGCCCACCCTTGGCAGTGGCCTTCAGGGCGGCAGCAAACCCCGGCCAGTCGTGTCCCAGTAGGAGGGGGACCGGGAGATCTGGGATAAGTCCGATGAGGAGTGGCCACTCTCCTGCTTTGCTACGGATCTTGACCTGTGCGGTAGGGACAGAACGGGCATCGCCATGGACACACGAGACCGCGAGAGTCCCCACCGACTTTATGGGGGCAGGGAGTACAGTGGGCCGGGCCAGCGTGACTGTACTCCCCGAATCCAGGAGCGCCGACACCGGGCGGCCATTTACCTCCACGGTAAGGCGGGCCCCCTTTGGAATGGTGGGGGTGTGTAGGCCACAACTTGCGAGCCATTGTTTGGGTGCCTGAGTTGGGGCTCTGAGGTCCGGTTCGGTGGGCATAGGCTCATCAACCGGTCCCAGGGTGGGGCGGCTATCCAGAGGTCTCCTCTCCCAGATCCGTTCGGACACTGGCTGTTGTCGGGGCTGGGGGTGGCGGGCGCTGGCCTGGAAGTCTCTTCGAGCATCCCGACCCATTTCTAGGGTGGCCTTGGCATGTTCCAGGGTGTTCAGAAGGTCCTTGGTGTCCTCTGGGCCCTTCAGCCCAACAGCCTTCCGCTCTTCGGCCGGCAGCGCTCGTAGGAACCGGTCCATGGCCACTCTTTCCGTGACCTCTTTGGCCGTTAGTCGATCACTCTGCAACCAGCGCCGGGTGATACGCAGCAGTTCATCCATCTGGGGGCGAGGATTGCTAGTTGGATCATACCGCCACCTATGGAAATCTCCGGCTGCCGTGACATGGGATCGACCACAGCGGACAAGAATTTCCTCTTTCACCGTTTCATAGTCTCGAGCGTTTCCTGGATCCAACGCGTAATACGCCAATTGGGCATCTCCACTGAGCAATGGGGCTAGGGCATCGGCCCAGTCTCGCTTGGGCCAACCCTCCCGGTCTGCGGTGCGCTCGAAGGTATCCAGGAACGCCTCCACATCGTCTCCGGCGCCGAGTTTTGTGAGCCTGCGCAGAGCGTCATGGCCGGGATCAGGGAGGGGAATTGATGCGGCGGGGGCCCCCCGCCGAAGTTCCAATAGCTCCTCTGTGGCCTTCTTGACACTCTTGGCCAGCTCCTGGGTGACTTCGTGCTGATGGAGACTGGCCTGCATGAGATGTTGCAGCACCTGCCCCACAGAGGGCTCCGGTGCTGCTTCCGTGTCCGCTGCCCGCATTCTCCACCAGTGTAGGGCTCTTCGAGAGATGGGACACGGGAAAAAAAAAAAAAGGGCACAGAGGCGGTGGGAGAGATAACAAAAAATGAGGTATTTATTTCCTCACTCACTTAAAGCAAGAAAAACAGAACTTTGGAAGGCAGAAAACTGAGTCCTTCCTGTAGGGGCGGTTGGGCAGAGAACCAGGCTCCACAACCCGGTAGCAAGAGGAGGACGGCAGGAGAATCATACAGCGGCCCTCCCAGGATATTAGCAAGGCTCAGCCAGCACCGTGGAGTCCCAGGTCAGTTGGATGTCTCTGGAAAAAAAGGGAAGAAAAGATAACCAACATTAGTCCCGTTTAGCACGCCCCCCTTTCCTTTCTTCAGTCGCTGAGCCTTGCTTCCTGCTGTGCTTTCCTCCTGGAGGGTGAATGCTCCAGCGGCGCTCCTGATTGGTCCGGGATTTCCGGCGGGAGTTTCGGCCGCTCCGCCCCTCTCTCACTTGCCGCGGTGCTGACCAGGGTGCTGGAGATCGGGGGCTCGCGGATAGTGCCGCTGGCCAGGGTGCTGAACCACCGCCTGTTCCACTCTCCCGCTTCCGGGTTGCCGATGCCGTGGGCGAAGAGCGGTTTTTCCTCCGTGTGTGTGCGGTGGTGCACGTGCCGCCGTCACAATATATATATATATATATATATATATATATATATATATATATATTCTATCTTTTATTCTTTATTCTTTATTTTTCTATTCTTTTTTTTTGTAATTATATTTTTTTTTGGAAGTTTATCTTTTGTGTAACACTTCAAAACTGTGCAATCTATCAGAAATTCTTTTTATTTATTTTCTTTTTATAATTTTATAATCTTTTGTAAATTCCAAATGTTTTATTGATTATGTATGTTACGTTCTATGCTTGTGGGTTCTGTGTTTTCTCTCTCTCTCTCTTTGCTCCACTATCTATCTTTTCAGATCCCTACCATTGGACACTCCCTGTCAATCTTCATTATCCTGTGTGACGTCACCCGTCGATCCACCAGTCAATCAGAATCAGAATCAAGATTAGAATCAGAAACAGAGACAAACAGAAACAGAAGGAGAAAGAAGATGTGGGCTAATTTGTTAGAGGGCTATTGTTGTTCATTTGGTTTTAGTCAGACTGTTCATGTATCCCAATTTGTTAGTTATTTTGTGTATGTGACTTGTGGGTCACTTTGTGTATGTGACTTGTGGGTCACTTTGTGTATGTGACTTGAGGGTCACTTTGTGTATGTGACTTGAGGGTCACTTTGTGTATGTGACTTGTGGGTCACTTTGTGTATGTGACTTGTGGGTCACTTTGTGTATGTGACTTGAGGGTCACTTTGTGTATGTGACTTGAGGGTCACTTTGTGTAGGTGACTTGTTAGTCACTCGTTCTGCATCTGGATGCTTGTGTTTCTTCGCTTTGTGGATATGACTTTGTTTATATTGGGGAAAACTGGACAGGTGAGTACGTCACGTGACATACATTGTGCAACACTAAGGTAAGCTTTTCTGTATTAGACACACTAGGTTAGGAGCATGTGCCACCCTCTGTATCTTTTTTTGGATAGGAAGTATAGGTTAGTTAGTGCGTAATCGATGCTGAAGATTTGTTTTATTACTTTCCTTTGTAGTTCAGGTTAGAGTGTTATGTTCAAGCTAGCGCAGTTTTGTTTTGCTTATTTCTTTGTTTTGGCACCGCTCATGTCTCTTTTCCCCTTTGTGTTTTTTGTTATCATTTTTCTGTAGATATTGTTAATATTATCACCTTTGTCACCACCATTTGTATGATAATAGAGACAGGTTTTGCCCACTATTTGTTGTCCTTGTCGTTGATTGCCACATACGCACCAGAAATCTAATTTTATAATCATTTCTTATTGTTACATCCCAACCATACCCCTAAACACCATTTGGGATCGTAACACCATTTGGGATTGTTACTCCTGGTATTAGAAAGTAAAATGTCCATAAATAAAATCTAAACCAATATACTGTATATATGTATGTATATAACTATGTATGACAGGAATATAACAACAGGTTCAGCTACACAACATATTAATAACTTAATAAAAACAATAAATGTAACTCATTGACTGGCCTCCTCTCCAAGGTTATTTAAGATGAAACAATTCATGCTGAATGTTAGCAATACATGTTCCTGTGTATGTAGTTACTATAGAAAGAATGTATTAAACAAGTTTTTAATTGCAATTGTACAATTGTCTATTATCTAGAGTTGCTGAGTAGAGTCTGTTGTTTTAGAACATTAATCAACACCATGTGACCAATTAGTTTCTAGTATATAGGAGCACAGTGGTATCAATTATTTTAAACAATTATACTAATTAATCATGCCACAATTATATTAATTAATTATCCTGCCTCCACTTCCTGTCTGTCTGCCTGGTTTGAGATAGTACACAGTATACATATATATAATTTATGTAGGACAGGAATATAACAATGGGTTCACCTATACAAAATATAAAATTTCTAATAGAAACATAAAATGTGACTCAGTGACTGGTCTCCCCTCCATGTTTATTTTAAACACTCATTGTAAAACAAACCTTTTTGTATTTTGTAATGTTATAATCACTTTATCAGCATTTACCTTACTAATGCATAGTAGTAACTGCAATTACATTCTTTACAAGGTTAACTGCCTTTTCTGTGTTTGAGAGGTGAAAAACAAAAGATGTAATACATTTATGACAGCCTAACAATCTAATTTAGACCTACCTTGAATACAAAGACACCACCAGATTTAATAACTTAATGAATGTAATTAATGACCTCTTAATTATGCCAATTTGTACTATAACACTGAGGCTGTTTCTTATGAGCTTTTTACAGTATCTGCCTGTGGATTAGACTTGCACTGGCTGAATTTAAAATAAATTCACACAACTCTCAACTGTTATGCTTGCACTCAGAGAATTTATTGAAGTATAGAAACAGGATCATTAGTAAGTGGATTTCTTTAGGAGGAACTGATTACAAGTTTTCAAAATGAAATCATTAGAGCAACTGATTATAAAACAAAATGTTAGTATCCCAACACCCAGACTTCTGCACTTTATGATGTGCATGATTACATATTTAAATCTGATTCCTTTTCAGACTGAACAGAGGCCACTTGGGAGAAAGCTGCAGTCCCTCAAGTCTGTGAATAGCAGGAAAAAAGAATTGTTAAAGTACTGCACATAAAATAACTATCATAGTGTATAAAATAAGTGATAAGTTTTAGAAAAAAGATGAACGTAAAAAGTTTGTTTAACAAAAGTAATTTTATTTAAGTTTGGAATATTTTGTCTTGCATCAACTTTTGAGATTTTGTACAAAATTAACAATAAGTTACACATTTTAAAATTTAAATCTTTGGCCTTACAATTTTTAATTGTGGCTTGTTTGTTTCTTACACGTTTTGACTTTAATAAGAAGCATTAAAATGTCAAGAATCATTTTGTTATGGAAAAAAAAATTAACAGGGTGACGTGATCGGTGATGTGAACGTTTTTTTAGTACCCTGAATTTAATTATTTATTATTCAATAACAACCCTGTTTTAATTCTCTTATACAACAGCAATTTTCCAATTATTACTTTTTTAAATTTATCAACAAATTAACCTATTAACAAACCAACGAACCAACTGACTCCTAAAGGCCTTTTCATGTTAAAAAATGCTGATACAGGTACCAGAGACTTGGTGTGTAAATATAGAAATGATAATGTATTAGAATGATTATAAAGGTGTCATTTAAATTTTAGCTAGCACTATGATCACGTCTGCTGTTATAGAATATTAATGACTTTCTAACAAGCCAGCATTGAGAGAATTCCTCAACACTGTGTTATAAATCAAAGAGAGAAAGACAGAGACAGAAAGAAAGAAACTCACAGTTAGATGCAGCTGTACACGATCGTCAGGTACTTATAGGTGCCACCGCAGGGATCAGAGAATACATAATTTGAAGCAGGTACCTGACAGCTGCTCTGTCCATTACACCTGGAAACCAATAGGGATTTAATTAGAAATTTTATCCACGGATATCAGTACTGCATGCCAATTATAATGATTATGTGTACTGATAAAGGCCACTGCTTATTTTACCTATCATTAACTATTTTTAGTGCGTTAGAGGCGTAGCACATTGTGTTGGAAAGTTGAATGGCAGGTCGTCCTGATGAACATGTGGTGGAATCGGTTCGGCCAAAGCTAGCGCTGCTGATCTTGATTTTGAGATTACCTGAAAGCATTTATCACAAAGGAAAAACAGACTATTAATGTGAGCAGTGGAAAAGGAATGCTACATTTACTTACACTCATCACTACTCAACTCTCATAGGGCATGAAAATTAAATTAATGTGTTCTTATAGGTTGAGATAAGGTTTGATATAAAAGAAGGGGTAAAATAGCGGCACAAACCACATGTCAGGCCAGCAGTATTCTGTTCACAGGTCACAAGTGTCTCTGCAGGAAACATATTAAGTGTTTGAAACCATATAAATAAATAAAATAAATAAAACCAAATAATAAATAAAACCATCAAATACTTTGAGTGTGCATAATAAATAAATAAAGATGGAATTTATTGGACTTTAATTTTTCTGAAATTAAAAGAAATAAATTTTTATTAATTTACCCTGCAACTGGATGTTTTGAAGTAAAGTGAATTAATGACTGTTGATGCTACAGGTGCATAAAAGATTATGTTTAGTTTCTTAGTAAACATAAATATTAATAAGGTTTAGTCTTATTTAAATTAATTTGTTCTTGTTAATTTAATGTTATCTGCATTAAAGTTATTTGCTATACGCAACTTTAGTTATAGCTCATAAGGGCATAAGTTCTTTTCTGTTTACCCAAGATTACAGAAAACATTTTCGGATTACTCACTTAAGCACGTATAGGACACTGTGAGGTATTTAGCAGTTTCTTTACAAGAATCTTTGAAAACGGAGGAGGAAGACTCTACTGTGCACTTGTGCTGTCCATTGCACCTGTAAACAAAAGCAAATGTTAACCTAGCCTTGAGCAGGTTATGTAAAAAATGTAAAAAAATAAAAAAGTCCTCACAGTGATCTAACAGTTGAGAATGTGTTTGGAGCATAGCAGTTGGTTTTATGGGTCGAATCGTCCTTGACTCCACGTGAACAGGTTACAGTATCAGCGCGCCCGAAGTTTGCATTCATGATATTAATTGTATCCGCCCCTGTACAAATATACAGTCAAGCCTGCGTTATTTCAGCACTAACATAAAAAGTAATTAAAAAACATAATACTGTAACCATGAGGACAAATTTTTCTTACCACAATCCAGTGTGCGGTAGCCGTGCTCACAGACCACGACATCCCCTAGATAAAGGAGATAAAGCAAATAAATGAGCTTTCATAAGTGTACATTTTAAGAAGAAGCTACCCAACACTACTCTTCAGCCTAGAACTTCATCAAAACCAAGAAGCATGGTGGTGGTGATAGGTTTCATCAGCAGAGAATGAAAAATTGGTTAGGGATTTGATGCTGGGCTGGAGGTTCACCTGCCAACACCGAAACAATCCCAGGCATAGACTACTTACGGGCATTGATGCAGTCGTAAGTGGTAGTGTAGTATTTGTAGGTTCCTTTGCATGGGTTAGAGCTGCCAAGTAAATTTGTCTTTACCTCACACTCTCTTAGTCCATTGCATCTGTTTGGGTAAACAGACCAAATACGCTCAGCAGGGTTATGTATCATACATTTTATATTTTTACAGTTATATAATACAATATTATATATAATGTATTTATAATACAATATAGTCAGTTTCAAGTCAGTTTCCCTTATTTTGTATGTTATAGCAGCTTTAGACTGTCATTTCCTCACCAGCACAAACTCTTTTTGTTCCTCTCTCTTGAAATGACATAACTTGCCCTTGTTGGAAACCTTACTGATCATTACAAAGCACTGATACACTGAGACTCCTACCATAAATATTAAATAAACATCTATTTACATAATTAATAATTAGTATTAGCCATACAAGTGTAAGTAATTACTAAAGAAAGAATAATCTATTAAACAAGTTTATTAATATAAAATTTGCAACAGTAATGTTGTTTATTGTATACAGTGTTGTAATGTAACGGAGTACAAATACTTCGTTACTGTACTTAAGTAGAAATTTCACGTATCTGTACTTTGCTATTTAAATTTATGTCACCTTTCATTTATGGCATTTAGCAGACACCCTTATCCAGAGTGACTTACAACTGAGCAACTGAGGCTTAAGGGCCTTGCTCAGGGGCCCAGCAGTGGCAGCTTGGTGGACCTGGGGTTCAAACCCATGACCTTCCGATCAGTAGCCCAACACCTTAACCACTGAGCTACCACAGCCCTACAGCCCTACTTTCACTTTTACTCCACTACATTTCGTAGATAAAATGTATACTTTTACTCTGCTATATTTCCACTAAGCATCTTCGTTACTCGTTTCTACAAAATAAAATCAGAAGAAATGTGTGCGACTGCAATAAGGGAGGTTTGGTGAATCACTGCTCCTAGATTGCATTACACACGCTCCGCACGCACTATTTCAGCGTAATGTTGCCAAAGGAGGAGGAAGCACAACTGAAACTGCCATGGAAGCACCTACTGGAGGACATCCCATTATCGTAGACGACCACCCCGACGATAGTCGTGAACTCGGTGAACAGGGTGAAGAAAATAACGTTATACACCAATGGCCATATTTACAAGAAATGTTTCTGTACATTGGAATGAAAGATTCTTCCTACCGGATGAAGTGCCTCTTATGCCTACCAAAAATCACTGAAATTTTACTTTTACTTCAAATACTTAAGTACATTAAATATCAGAAAATGACTTTTGATACTTAAGTACAGTATATATCAGATACTTTAAGACATTTACTTGAGTAATATTCTAAAAGGTAACTTTCACTTCTTCCAAAGTCTTTTTCTAGTACGATACTTGTACTTTTACTCAGGTATTGCTTTCTTATACTTTATACAACACTGATTTTATAGTCATGCTGTTGTAGAAAAACACCTTCTTTTAGATTCTAGCACTTAGTAGCACAGTGGCATCAATTATTTCATACATTTATAAAATTGATAACAAATGAACTTTGTTTACATTTCTGCCAGTTATTGTACATGTATTGTGTATAGTATAAACTAAGAAACACTGTACCTGTCAGCAATAGTGGAAACGGTACTGGAGCAGCTGGTATCAGTAACATTAAAATTGCGAGGTGCATTACTGCAGATTTTGCTGTCTGAACGGCCGTACACAGTAGTTGTGACCAGTATCACTCCAGTGTCTAAAACACATCGAATACAGACTTACAGACTTGCTTTATCTAGTTTCCTTTGATAATGCAATGTTTTTATACAGCTCTACACTATGAAAGACATTTAAACTTACCACAAGAGAGGCGCTGAACATCACCATCACAGGTAATCACAGTTTCTGAAAGAACAAATTATTCACACAGATATTTAAAGTCAACCTGACTGATTTGTTTATGTTCTCTGTAAAACAGTTATTACATGTTAGGTTATATGAAAAAGGTGTTTAATTGCATTAAAATATTACCTCCAGAAACATGCAAACCAGGTGCTGCAATAAGCACTGTAAAGTAAACACAGATAACAAACACAAATGGAAGAGGTAAAAATTAGATTAACACAAACATGGAGTTCATATGGAAAAGCATGGAAGAAACTTACGGGTGAGTAGCGTGAGCTTCAGGCAGAGCATCATGATGCTGAATGTGTTGAAGCAGTGATGTTTGATGTAGATGCTGTGGGATGTGTTGAAGTGCTGCACCACTGGCTCTGCTCTCCTTATATATAGTATATCATGTAACTGAAAACAAGAAAATTGCACTAAAGCCTCTCCCTAGACCCCCAGGATACATTATAATTGTAGATAATTATATATAATTTTATTTATATCTAAATAAGTATGAGTATATTTCAAGCCATTATGGTGTCATTATAATGAGTTTAATGACAAACAGGTTTGCAGGAATTCAGAAAAATATGTGAAAGTTAGGTGTAAGTTCGAGTTTTTGCTTTTTCTGACATTTTATACCAGATGGAAAAAAATGAGTACCATACTTCAAAGAACCATTTTTTCTAATATCCAACATTATGAGAGGCGATTAATTAACCCTTTACTGTACCATATTAAGTCCAGGCAACATAACGGATTTTAACTTTTTTCAGTAAAATTATGAGAAATTTTATAAATTAAGATTGAAAAGGAACTCAAAATCTAACCAATTTATTATATGCAAAAAAGTAGTCACATGGGACACAGAGGTCCTTTTTTATTTATATGTTCTCGATATAGCCTGTTAATGTCTATTTTCTGTTTGCCAGACCTCTGTACAGTATGTTTATTAGTGATGGGAAGTTCGGTTCTTTTCCGCGAACCGGTTCTTTTGGACAGTTCGTTTTAATGAACAGGTTCAATAATCCAGTTCACCAGTTCACATTCACAATGACGTAATAACGTAAATTCCTTCATCCCGCCGCTGCCGGCAGATATGAATACAATTTAACACATTTGAAAGGTTCTTTGTAATCATAACTTTAGTTGAATACGTTTCTTACATTTAAGTTTTGCAACTAAAACACCCAGTACAGGCACTGATGTGCCAACGTGGGTGTTTTACGTGTCTTAAAGATATGAAGTTAATAAACTAATCTTCATCAACTTACAAAAACTTACAAAAAAAAGCATAATTTTGAAATGTTTCTTTCGCTCCATCAGTTGTTTCAAAAACGAATTCAACTGAGTTAAACACTCATACATTGATAAGACATTAAATCATAACCATTTCCATTTGTTGCTGTATCAGTTCAGTGATTTACGCATGCGCAGTAACAACAGCTCATCGGTTCTCAGTATGTCGGACGCGTCCGAAAGAAACAGTTCTCAGTTCAGAGTACTGATGATTCGCTGTATCAGTTCAGTGATTCACGCATGCGCAGTATCAACAGCTCGAATCTCACAGTTCTCTCAGCACATGTCTCAGTTCAGTGTACAGGAGTTACATATACTCCTGGATATTAGTTTATTTAGAGTCGGAGGGGCTGTCAGGCATGACCGAAAGTGAGTAACTTTAGTAACTTGTGGATCAGCGCTGACTCAAGACGCGAACTGTTTAGAACGAATCAGTCCGATTTGGTGAACTGGTTCAGTTCACTAAAAAGAACCGGTTCAAAAGAACGATTCGTTCACGAACCGGCCATCACTAATGTTTATAGGATTTTGATATAGCCATTCAAGTGTGTTTAATAAAACCTGCTCTACCTGCACTTACAATCGCCTCTGTGGTGTCTTCTGCTTATGCACTTGCACTGTTATACTTCAGTAAAACAATAGGGGCAGTATGGGGAATGAAGGGTTGAGAATGTGAAGAAGAAGAAGAGAAGTGAGTGGGGTATGAAGATGAAGAGTGTTGCACATGTTACGTGAACGAGTGAAGTAAAGCGTTGTTCCGCTGACCTTGATTGCTTCTTTTACTAATACAACACAATACCACAAATTGGCGACGAGGATGGGATCGTCAGCACCATTTCCAAACCTTTTCTTGCCTGTTCCGGGAGAACCTGCAATCCCTTTCAAAACGTGGGAGCGGATGTTTCAGAATTACTTACTAGTCATTGATGTGGAAGGACAGGAATGGTCGGAGGTCAGGAAACGAGCTCTTTTATTGCACTGCTTGGGCACCGAAGGTCAAAGAATCTTTTATACATTGCCGGACACGGGGGATACAATGGCCGCTGCTATTACTGCTTTGCACACTCATTTCACGCCCAAAGTAAACGTGGTCATGGAACGACACACATTCCGGAAACGAGCACAACAAGTCGGCGAATCGATAACTCAATACGTTGCTGCACTGAGAGAACTGTCGTCTACTTGTGAGTTTACAAATGCTGATGATATGATTCGGGATCAGCTAGTGGAAAATGTAAGCAATCCGCGAATCCGTGAGAGACTTTTGCTACAGGATAAGTTAACACTGACAGATGCTATTACAATTGCTCAGCAAATTGAAACCGCTGGAGAAAACGCAAAAGTAATGTCGAGTACTCAGAACTTTCCGGTGCAGACCGTACGAGTCCAGGGAAATACTAGACGCCGTACAGGAGGATTCAAAAACAAATCGCCTCCTCAGCGACCATCTGCCTCTTTTACAGCTGCTTCAAAGGTGACTTCAGCTACACGCTGTTGCTTTCGCTGCGGCTCGGACCAACATCTAGCCAACGCGGTGGAATGCCCGGCAGCCAAGGTAACATGCAAAAATTGTAAGAAAAAAGGTCATTTTGCACGGGTCTGTAGGACTACGCAAACGCATTCAGTACATGAAGTTGCGATGCCTGAGTATACAATGCTGTTAATTCGAGACACAAACGTGAATACTAAACTACAGTGTACAGTGGAAGTGCAAACGGGTGCAATTTTGCGATCTGTTACATTGACTGTAGATACTGGTGCTTCAGTTTCCGTACTGCCTAAAGTCATTTATGAGGATTATTTCGGAAAAGTACCCTTACACCCACCTGCAGCGCGATTGGTTACGTACTCGCGTACTCCAATTGATGTGCTAGGTTGCATGCGCGCAACTGTGAAAAAAGACTGCAATACATGCGCTGTGGATTTCTACATAGTAGAAAAAGGAACCGCGCTGATGGGAATGGATCTCATAACTGCACTACAATTATGCATTATAGGGGATAAGATTCTTTCTGTGCCTGTCACAACTGCAAATGCCGCCTCTTCGGAGTCAGTACTTCATTTATCTGCGCATGCTGAAAGGCCCTCAGTTGGATGTGTCACGGGATTCATGCACAAAGTGAAAATTTCAGATGCTGTCACTCCAGTTCGACAAAAGTTAAGACGACTGCCTTTTTCAGTGAGAACAGCTGTATCTGTGGAAATTGAGAGGCTCCTTTCTGCCGGTGTAATAGAACGCATTGATGCATCACCATGGGTTTCACCAATAGTGGTGACAATGAAGAAGACAGGTGGTATAAGAATGTGCGTGGATTTGAGGGAACCGAATAAGGCGGTGATAGTAGACTCTTACCCCTTGCCTCATATGGAGGAATTACTGACTGCTTTGGCAGGGTCCACAGTCTTTTCCACAATTGATCTGGAGAGTGCGTACCACCAAGTACCTTTGCATCCAGAGAGTCGTGATCTAACAGCTTTCATTACACATGATGGACTGTTTAGGTTTTGTAGAGTACCATATGGCCTGGCTTCTGCACCCTCAGTGTTTCAAAAAATGATGGAGTGCATACTTAAAGGCATACCAAATGTGCAGAACTATCTTGATGATGTCATTTGTTTTGGACGCACTGAATCTGAACATGATGCTGTGCTTAACACAGTGCTGAAAAGATTGCATGCGGCTGGATTACGACTAAACGCACAAAAATGTAAAATTAAACAAAAGGCCTTGCGCTTCTTGGGACATTTAGTGACTGCACAAGGTGTTCAGCCTGACACAGAACACTTACAAGCCATAGTACAGGCTCCAGCTCCTACAGATGCAACTACCTTGCGTTCATTTTTAGGCATGCTCTCTTGGTACAGTAAGTTTATACCCAACTACGCTACCGTAGTCGAGCCGTTACGTGCATGTCTTCGCCAGGAAGGTTCTTTTCAGTGGAACAGTGAGATGGAAAATTGTTTTGCTGCAGTGAAGAAAATGTTGGTTGCAAGTCCAGCATTAGCCCTTTACAACCCTTCCTTACCGTCTGTTATATCGACCGATGCTTCGGATTATGGTCTGGGAGCTGTGTTCACGCAAATACACCCTGATAACACTGAACACACAGTTGCTTTCGCTTCAAGAACTTTAACTCCAACTGAAAGGAAGTACTCCACAGTGGAAAAGGAAGCGTTAGCTTGCATATGGGCAGTTGAAAAGTGGAGAACATATCTGTGGGGGCACAGATTTACGCTTCGCACGGATCACCAAGCTCTAACTACCTTGCTTTGTACAAAGGGCGCTGACAGAGCCGGAATGCGAATAGCAAGATGGGCTGCACGTCTCTTGTGCTTCAACTATGATGTTGTTTATCGTGCAGGTCCCTTGAACAATACAGCGGACTGTCTATCAAGACTACCCTTGCCAGCCGATACGGCTTTGGATGCAGATCCTGAGCCTGAACTTGTTGCGCTACTTTCAACGTCACAGACTGCTGTTACTGCTGCTGAGTTTAAAGCTGCTTCACAAGCTTGCCCTGAACTTTCTGCTTTGCGAGCCCAGATTAACAAAGGCTGGCCTACTTCAGCAAAACCACTGAGTCCAACATTGCTGCCATACTTCAAATTGCGTCAGGAATTGTGTGCCATGGACGAATTGGTGCTTAGAGGTTCACGTTTCTTGGTGCCAGTGGCTCTACGCAGAACACTGGTCACTTTAGCGCATGAGAACCATCAAGGAATAGTTCGGACGAAACAACGCTTGCGAGAGTTGTATTGGTTCCCAGGCATGGACCTTATGGTTCAGACACAAATTGCTACTTGCGCACTGTGCCAAGAGTCGGACAGAACTGCAAAGACTTCTGCTTCTCCATTACAGCCAGTAACTTTCCCTGCAGCTCCTTGGTTGAAAGTGGGCTTAGACATAGTTGGACCGTTTGAGACCGCTGCATATGACTGCAGGTATGCTATTACACTTACTGACTACTACTCTAAATGGCCGGAAGTTGCATTTACACCGTCAGTTACAGCGTCGGCTGTAGTCGGATTTCTGAACTCTGTTTTCAGCAGACACGGCAACCCAGAGTGTCTGGTGACGGATAACGGTCCTCAGCTGATTTCTTCAGTCCTCTGTGACTTTCTGAAAGAACGAAATATTGTCCACATCAGAACGGCTGTTTATCATCCTGCTGCTAACGGAGCGGTGGAGAGATTCAACAGAGTGCTTAAAGACTGGGTGCAACTGATCATACTGCAAAAACAACAGTGGAAACAATCAGTCTTGGACTTTTTGCAAACGTACCGTTCTACTCCACATGCAACGACTGGTGTTTCACCGTTCGAACTGTTATACGGTAGGCGAATGAGAACTAAACTTACTGTATTCACGCCGTCTTCCAGTAATGTCCTGGACAAGGTTGTCAGAGAGCGAGTGTTAACTCGACAGGAGCAAATGAAACGGTACTTCGATGCCAAACATGGGGCACGGAAGCCTACTTTTCGAGTGGGGGATAGAGTGCGTGTACGCAAACCAACACACGTCCCCAAAGGACACACAAAGTTCACAAAACCTGTGGAAATAACCAAATGTGTAGGTCCTTGTACATTCAAGTTGTCGGACGGACGGACGTGGCACTCATCTCAGTTATCCTTGTTCCCTGAGATACCGAAACAGCCGTCAGAACAGTTGGCTGGGGAAGTCCCTGTTACAAAGACAGATACTGGACAAAATACAGAAAGACGTTCCGCTAGGCAACGTAAACCACCTACCTGGTTAAAGGACTACGAAAGTAAATAAGAGAGTGGTTACTAAATCTGGTGTATCGAATGTAATTGATGCAGGTACAATAGTTCAGTTTCTTTAAGGAACAGTTATTCTAATGTATTAATGTTTAAAGGTGTATATGCAATGGTGGGTGAACATTTCCTTATGTTAAGTTACCTCAGGATGTATTGTTACGTAATGGGGGAATGTGGTGTCTTCTGCTTATGCACTTGCACTGTTATACTTCAGTAAAACAATAGGGGCAGTATGGGGAATGAAGGGTTGAGAATGTGAAGAAGAAGAAGAGAAGTGAGTGGGGTATGAAGATGAAGAGTGTTGCACATGTTACGTGAACGAGTGAAGTAAAGCGTTGTTCCGCTGACCTTGATTGCTTCTTTTACTAATACAACACAATACCACAGCCTCCATGTTTCAAACACTGCCATATTAAAGCATAGCATAATTACAAGTAAAACTCATTCATTTGGAATAACTAGCTTTAAATGAATAGAATTAACAAGCCCACATATGGGGGGCATGGTGGCTTAGTGGTTAGCACGTTCACCTCACACCTCCAGGGTTGGGGGTTCGATTCCCGCCTCCGCCTTGTGGGTGTGTAGTTTGCATGTTCTCCCCGTGCCTCAGGGGTTTCCTCCGGGTACTCCGGTTTCTTCCCCTGGTCCAAAGACATGCATGGTAGGTTGATTGGCATCTCTGGAAAAATTGTCCATAGTGTGTGAGTGAATGTGTGTGTGTGTGCGCCCTGCGATGGGTTGGCACTCCGTCCAGGGTGTATCCTGCCTTGATGCCCGATGACGCCTGAGATAGGCACAGGCTCCCCGTGACCCGAGGTAGTTCGGATAAGCGGTAGAAAATGAATGAACGAAGACCACATAATTTAGCTTAAGAGTCTCTTTACATTTTTCTTTTAAAGGGTCAGTCCCATTGTCATGTGCCCATTTTAGATGAATGTACATCTTGCAAATGATGAAAAAAACAGGTCAGTGTTGAAACATGAAGAACAAGCAATACTCAGCAATGTGACCTCATCTTGTTTACGTGCCCTTTCTGTGACAGATTTGGCATGTACTTATTTGCTATGCATCTTACAAAGAATGCCATGTCAAGATGTCATGCATTCCATTTAAAAACATTTCAGCTATTTGAATTAAGTGTGCAATTATTGAGAATACAACAATTCTATCTCTTCTTCTTCTTCTTCTTCTTCTTCTTCTTCTTCTTCTTCTTCTTCTTCTTTCGGTTTTACAGTTAAGGGTCACCACAGTGAATCATCTGTTTCCACCTAACTCTATCCTCTGCATCCTCTACACTCGCACCAATTACCTTCATGTCCTATTTTAACACATCCATATATCTCCTCTATGGCCTTCCTCTTGACCTCTTACTTGGCAGCTCCATCTCCAACATCCTCCTACCAATATAACATCTCCCTCTTCTGTACATGTCCAAACCATCTCAATCTAGCCTCTCTGACCTTGTCTCCAAAACAGCCAACCTGAGCTGTCCCTCTGATGTGCTTATTCCTAATCCTGTCTATCCACATCACTCCTAAAGAGAACCCCAACATCCTCATCTCTGCTACCTCCACTTCCATTCTTGGCCTAGCTTCCACTACTTTTTCCTATAGCTTTAAATTTATACCTCTGTAGCTGCTACAATTGCATCACGCTTGTTCTTAAAGTTCCGTTTTCTATTCTACAAGCATCTTCTCACTCTAAAATCCTGTTGAACAATCTAAATAGAAACTCCAGTGCTGTCTCTTTTACACACTTCCAACAGCCTTTCCACTCTTGATTAGCCTCAGAGCCTTCCTTACCTCATACTTTCTAATCCTTTCTTTTTCTTGCTCTACAATATTGACCTCTTCCTCCCGTCTTTCCCTCTCATCTTCCCTCATTCATCAGCTCCTCAAAATACTCTTTCATCTTCTGTGTACACTCTCCTCGCTTGTTAGCTTTAATTTCCTTTATCTGTTGCACATCCTTCCCATCTCTATCTCTCTGTCTCGCTAATCTGGACAAGTCCTTCTCGCCTTACCTCATGTCGCATATCTGGCATACAACTCATCGTATGCTTTCTGTTTGGCATTTGCCACGTTCCTCTTCACTTTGCACTGCAATTCCTTGTAATCCTGTCTACTTTCTTCAATCCTTTCTATTTTCCATTTCTTTTTAGCTAGCCTCTTCCTCTGAATGCTTTACTGTACTTCCTCGTTCCATCAATATGTTTCCTTATCTTCTTTTCTCCTACCAGATGACACACCTAGCACCCTCATACCTGTCTCCCTGATCACTTCTGCTGTAGTTTCCCAGTCATCAGGAAGCTCTTCATGACCACCCAAAGCCTGTCTCATCTTCTGTCTAAATTCCTCACGCCATTCTTCATTTTTAACTTCCACCAGAGACATCTTACACATCACCAGCCAATGCTGTCTTGCTACAAACTCTTCTACCACCACTTTACAGTCACTAATCTCTCCCAGATTGCCTTGTCTATATAGAATGTGGTCTACCTGCATACTCCTATCTCCACTCTACCATGTAACTCTATGTTACTCACTCTTCTAGAAATAAGTGTTAACTATGGTCATTTTTATCTGCTTAGCAAATTTCACCACTGTCTCTGTCCTTCTAAGTTCCGTTCCTTAACACCAAACATGCCCTTCACCTCCTCATCACCTCTGTTTCCCTCACCAACATGACCTATACTCCTGCCTTTCCTCTTCTCTCGCTGCCGGCAGATATGAATACAATTTAACACATTTGAAAAGTTCTTTGTATTCATAACTTTAGTTGAATACGTTTCTTACATTTAAGTTTTGCAACTAAAACACCCAGTACAGGTATTGATGTGCAAACGTGGGTGTTTTACGTGTCTTAAAGATATAAAGTTAATAAACTAATCTTCATCAACTTACAAAAACTTACAAAAAAAAGCATAATTTCTTTCGCTCCATCAGTTGTTACAAAAACTAATGCAACTGAGTTAAACACTCATACATTGATAAGACATTAAATCATAACCATTTCCATTTGTTGCTGTATCAGTTCAGTGATTTACGCATGCGCAGTAACAACAGCTCATCGGTTCTCAGTATGTCGGACGCGTCCGAAAGAAACAGTTCTCAGTTCAGTGTTGTAATGAGTCTGTCTGTGTTTCTGTCCTGTTTCTGTCTGCTGTCTTTCCCGGTTGTTATTTGTTTGCTCCGCCCACTCTTTTGTTCCCATGGACATTAATTGTACTCCTTCATCCCCTCAGGTGTGTTGTCTTGTCTCTAATTAGTTCTGCTGTGTGATTGGTTCTTGTCTCTTATTTATACTCTGTTTGTTCACTTCCCTGGTGTTGGTCGTTGCCTCATGTTGGATGTTGGTGTGCCTGTTCCTGTGTCCTGTTAGCCCTGTTTGCTGCCTTGTTCTGTCTGCCTGTCTGTTCATCTGTTTCTTGTGTTTTGGACTATTAAACTTTAAATCTGCATTTGGATCCTCACTCGCCTTTGTCCTGCATCGTGACAGAACGACCAACCAAATGGATCCAGCAGAGATTTTGTTTCGTTTATGTCAGGGGGATTCCCCACTAGAGGAATATGTAGAGGTGTTCTTGGACTTGTCCAATCAGGTGGATTTTGGGGAGAGGGCCCTCAAGGACCTGTTCCGGCATGGTTTAGAGGACGGGCTGCGCTACCTAGTGCCATTGGGCCGAGAGGTGGGGCCTTTCACGGACCTGGCCAACATAGCGTTGCTCCTGGGCGGGTCCTCCCTAACCGTGCACAGGACAGAGTCGGACACCGGCCCTAAATATTTTTTGGGGGGGGCAGTAGGCGTCGGGGTCCGTGGGCTGCGGAGCCAGGCCAGCCACGGACGCCCGAGGCCCCTACAGTACCTCGGTCCGACCCAGACCTGTGCACACCAGTGACCGAACCCGTCCACATGGGTGCCAGACCGGAAAGCTCGGGCGAGGCCCGGGGGAACCGGCTGATCGCCAAGCTGGCGGACACCCCGATGGCATCGGTCCGGGCGGCCGGCATCCCTACGGCACCGGCTGGAGCACCGAAGGCACCTGAAGCGCCCGAACCCGCCGAAGCGCCCGAACCCGCCGAAGCGCCCGAACCCGCCGAAGCGCCCGAACCCGCCGAAGCGCCCGAACCTGCTGAAACACTTGAACCCGCTGAAGCCTCCGAACCCGCCAAAACGCCCGAACCCGCCGAAACGCCCGAACCCGCCGAAACGCCCGAACCTGCTGAAACGCCCGAGCTTGCTGAAGCACATGAACCTGTTGAGGTTCCCGAACCTGCTGAAACGCCTGAACCTGCTGAAACGCCCGAACCTGCTGAAGCACTTGAACCTGCTGAAGCACATGAACCCGCCAAAGCGCCTGAACCCGCCGAAACGCCCGAACCTGCTGAAACGCCCGAGCTTGCTGAAGCACATGAACCTGTTGAGGTTCCCGAACCTGCTGAAACGCCTGAACCTGCTGAAACGCCCGAACCCGCCGAAGCACTTGAACCCGCCGAAGCGCCCGAACCCGCCGAAGCGCCCGAACCCGCCGAAGCGCCCGAACCCGCCGAAGCGCCCAAACCTGCTGAAACACTTGAACCCGCTGAAGCACATGAACCCGCCAAAGCGCCCGAACCCGCCGAAACGCCCGAACCCGCCGAAACGCCCGAACCTGCTGAAACGCCCGAGCTTGCTAAAGCACATGAACCTGTTGAGGTTCCCGAACCTGCTGAAACGCCCGAACCTGCTGAAGCACTTGAACCCGCTGAAGCACATGAACCCGCCGAAGCGGCCGAACCCGCCGAAGCGCTCGAACCCGCCGAAGCGCCCGAACCTGCTGAAACGCCCGAACCTGCTGAACCCGCTGAAATACGGGACCGACCGGGTCAACCGAGCCAGCCGGACCGACCGGGTCAATGGAACCGACCGGGTCAACAGAACCAGCCGGGTCTACCAGGTCGACAGAACCAGCCGAACCGACCGGGTCGACGGAACCAGTGGTCCCCAGCTTTGTCTCCCTGTCTCTGTCAGTCTCTCCCTTTCCTATCCATCTTTACAGGTTCAAAGCGCCTCCAGCACCACCCTGGCCGCCAACGCCGTTATGGTCGCTGGCTCTGCCTGCGGCGCCACCCTGGTCTCCGGTCCTGCTCTGGTCGCTGACTCTGCCTGCGGCGCCACCCTAGCCTCCGGTCCTGCTCTGGTCGCTGACTCTGCCTGCGGCGCCACCCTGGCCTCCGGTCCTGCTCTGGTCGCTGACTCTGCCTGCGGCGCCACCCTGGTCTCCGGTCCTGCTCTGGTCGCTGACTCTGCCTGCGGCGCCACTCTGGTCTCCGGTCCTGCTCTGGTCGCTGGCTCTGCCTGCGGCGCCACCCTGGTCTCCGGTCCTGCTCTAGTCGCTGACCCTGCCTGCGGCGCCACCCTGGTTTCCGGCTCCGCCCTGGCCTCCTGCTCTGCCGGCTCCGCCCTGGCCTCCTGCTCTGCCGGCTCCGCCCTGGCCTCCTGCTCTGCCGGCTCCGCCCTGGCCTCCTGCTCTGCCGGCTCCGCCCTGGCCTCCTGCTCTGCCGGCTCCGCCCTGGCCTCCTGCTCTGCCGGCTCCGCCCTGGCCTCCTGTTCGCCGGCTCCGCCCTGGCCTCCAGCTTCGCCGGCTCCGCCCTGGCCTCCAGCTTCGCCGGCTCTGCCCTGCCCTCTACCGCCACATGGACCTGGCCCGCCTTCCCGCCCCCTGTTCCGCCTCCGCTCCGCCGCCCTCCGGTTCTGCGTTGGAGTGTCTGGAATCCACTCCTGGGGGGGGCTCTGTAATGAGTCTGTCTGTGTTTCTGTCCTGTTTCTGTCTGCTGTCTTTCCCGGTTGTTAATTGTTTGCTCCGCCCACTCTTTTGTTCCCATGGACATTAATTGTACTCCTTCATCCCCTCAGGTGTGTTGTCTTGTCTCTAATTAGTTCTGCTGTGTGATTGGTTCTTGTCTGTTATTTATACTCTGTTTGTTCACTTCCCTGGTGTTGGTCGTTGCCTCATGTTGGATGTTGGTGTGCCTGTTCCTGTGTCCTGTTAGCCCTGTTTGCTGCCTTGTTCTGTCTGCCTGTCTGTTCATCTGTTTCTTGTGTTTTGGACTATTAAACTTTAAATCTGCATTTGGATCCTCACTCGCCTTTGTCCTGCATCGTGACAAGTGTACTGATGATTCGCTGTATCAGTTCAGTGATTCACGCATGCGCAGTATCAACAGCTCGAGCTCACAGTTCTGGAAAAGACAAAAGTTTGAATTTCTTGGGCTAGAGACCGTACATATATATTTTTCTATTCTTTTTTTTGTAATTATATTTTTTTTTGGAAGTTTATCTATTGTGTAACACTTCAAAACTGTGCAATCTATCAGAAATTCTTTTTATTTATTTTCTTTTTATAATTTTATAATCTTTTGTAAATTCCAAATGTTTTATTGATTATGTATGTTACGTTCTATGCTTGTGGGTTCTGTGTTTTCTCTCTCTCTCTCTTTGCTCCACTATCTATCTTTTCAGATCCCTACCATTGGACACTTCCTGTCAATCTTCATTATCCTGTGTGACGTCACCCATCGATCCACCAGTCAATCAGAATCAGAATCAAGATTAGAATCAGAAACAGAGACAAACAGAAGGAGAAAGAAGACGTGGGCTAATTTGTTAGAGGGCTATTGTTGTTCATTTGGTTTTAGTCAGACTGTTCATGTATCCCAATTTGTTAGTTATTTTGTGTATGTGACTTGTGGGTCACTTTGTGTATGTGACTTGTGGGTCACTTTGTGTATGTGACTTGAGGGTCACTTTGTGTATGTGACTTGAGGGTCACTTTGTGTATGTGACTTGAGGGTCACTTTGTGTATGTGACTTGTGGGTCACTTTGTGTATGTGACTTGTGGGTCACTTTGTGTATGTGACTTGAGGGTCACTTTGTGTAGGTGACTTGTTAGTCACTCGTTCTGCATCTGGATGCTTGTGTTTCTTCGCTTTGTGGATATGACTTTGTTTATATTGGGGAAAACTGGACAGGTGAGTACGTCACGTGACATACATTGTGCAACACTAAGGTAAGCTTTTCTGTATTAGACACACTAGGTTAGGAGCGTGTGCCACCCTCTGTATCTTTTTTTGGATAGGAAGTATAGGTTAGTTAGTGCGTCATCGATGCTGAAGATTTGTTTTATTACTTTCCTTTGTAGTTCAGGTTAGAGTGTTATGTTCAAGCTAGCGCAGTTTTGTTTTGCTTATTTCTTTGTTTTGGCACCGCTCATGTCTCTTTTCCCCTTTGTGTTTTTTGTTATCATTTTTCTGTAGATATCGTTAATATTATCACCTTTGTCACCACCATTTGTATGATAATAGAGACAGGTTTTGCCCACTATTTGTTGTCCTTGTCGTTGATTGCCACATACGCACCAGAAATCTAATTTTATAATCATTTCTTATTGTTACATCCCAACCATACCCCTAAACACCATTTGGGATCGTAACACCATTTGGGATCGTTACTCCTGGTATTAGAAAGTAAAATGTCCATAAATAAAATCTAAACCAATATACTGTATATATGTATGTATATAACTATGTATGACAGGAATATAACAACAGGTTCAGCTACACAACATATTAATAACTTAATAAAAACAATAAATGTAACTCATTGACTGGCCTCCTCTCCAAGGTTATTTAAGATGAAACAATTCATGCTGAATGTTAGCAATACATGTTCCTGTGTATGTAGTTACTATAGAAAGAATGTATTAAACAAGTTTTTAATTGCAATTGTACAATTGTCTATTATCTAGAGTTGCTGAGTAGAGTCTGTTGTTTTAGAACATTAACACCACGTGACCAATTAGTTTCTAGTATATAGGAGCACAGTGGTATCAATTATTTTAAACAATTATACTAATTAATCATGCCACAATTATATTAATTAATTAATCCTGCCTTCACTTCCTGTCTGTCTGCCTGGTTTGAGATAGTACACAGTATACATATATATAATTTATGTAGGACAGGAATATAACAATGGGTTCACTTATACAAAATATAAAATTTCTAATAGAAACATAAAATGTGACTCAGTGACTGGTTTCCCCTACATGTTTATTTTAAACACTCATTGTAAAACAAACCTTTTTGTATTTTGTAATGTTATAATTACTTTAGCAGCATTTACCTTACTAATGCATAGTAGTAACTGCAATTACATTCTTTACAAGGTTAACTGCCTTTTCTGTGTTGGAGAGGTGAAAAACAAAAGATGTAATACATTTATGACAGCCTAACAATCTAATTTAGACCTACCTTGAATACAAAGACACCACCAGATTTAATAACTTAATGAATGTAATTAATGACCTCTTAATTATGCCAATTTGTACTATAACACTGAGGCTGTTTCTTATGAGCTTTTTACAGTATCTGCCTGTGGATTAGACTTGCACTGGCTGAATTTAAAATAAATTCACACAACTCTCAACTGTTATGCTTGCACTCAGAGAATTTATTGAAGTATAGAAACAGGATCATTAGTAAGTGGATTTCTTGAGGAGGAACAGATTACAAGTTTTCAAAATGAAATCATTAGAGCAACTGATTATAAAACAAAATGTTAGTATCCCAACACCCAGACTTCTGCACTTTATGATGTGCATGATTACATATTTAAATCTGATTCCTTTTCAGACTGAACAGAGGCCACTTGGGAGAAAGCTGCAGTCCCTCAAGTCTGTGAATAGCAGGAAAAAAGAATAGTTAAAGTACTGCACATAAAATAACTATCATAGTGTATAAAATAAGTGATAAGTTTTAGAAAAAAGATGAACGTAAAAAGTTTGTTTAACAAAAGTAATTTTATTTAAGTTTGGAATATTTTGTCTTGCATCAACTTTTGAGATTTTGTACAAAATTAACAATAAGTTACACATTTTAAAATTTAAATCTTTGGCCTTACAATTTTTAATTGTGGCTTGTTTGTTTCTTACACGTTTTGACTTTAATAAGAAGCATTAAAATGTCAAGAATCATTTTGTTATGGAAAAAAAAATTAACAGGGTGACGTGATCGGTGATGTGAACGTTTTTTTAGTACCCTGAATTTAATTATTTATTATTCAATAACAACCCTGTTTTAATTCTCTTATACAACAGCAATTTTCCAATTATTACTTTTTTAAATTTATCAACAAATTAACCTATTAACAAACCAACGAACCAACTGACTCCTAAAGGCCTTTTCATGTTAAAAAATGCTGATACAGGTACCAGAGACTTGGTGTGTAAATATAGAAATGATAATGTATTAGAATGATTATAAAGGTGTCATTTAAATTTTAGCTAGCACTATGATCACGTCTGCTGTTATAGAATATTAATGACTTTCTAACAAGCCAGCATTGAGAGAATTCCTCAACACTGTGTTATAAATCAAAGAGAGAAAGACAGAGACAGAAAGAAAGAAACTCACAGTTAGATGCAGCTGTACACGATCGTCAGGTACTTATAGGTGCCACCGCAGGGATCAGAGAATACATAATTTGAAGCAGGTACCTGACAGCTGCTCTGTCGATTACACCTGGAAACCAATAGGGATTTAATTAGAAATTTTATCCACAGATATCAGTACTGCATGCCAATTATAATGATTATGTGTACTGATAAAGGCCACTGCTTATTTTACCTATCATTAACTATTTTTAGTGCGTTAGAGGCGTAGCACATTGTGTTGGAAAGTTGAATGGCAGGTCGTCCTGATGAACATGTGGTGGAATTGGTTCGGCCAAAGCTAGCGCTGCTGATCTTGATTTTGAGATTACCTGAAAGCATTTATCACAAAGGAAAAACAGACTATTAATGTGAGCAGTGGAAAAGGAATGCTAAATTTACTTACACTCATCACTACTCAACTCTCATCGGGCATGAAAATTAAATTAATGTCTTCTTATAGGTTGAGATAAGGTTTGATATAAAAGAAGGGGTAAAATAGCGGCACAAACCACATGTCAGGCCAGCAGTATTCTGTTCACAGGTCACAAGTGTCTCTGCAGGAAACATATTAAGTGTTTGAAACCATATAAATAAAATAAATAAAACCAAATAATAAATAAAACCATCAAATACTTTGAGTGTGCATAATAAATAAATAAAGATGGAATTTATTGGACTTTAATTTTTCTGAAATTAAAAGAAATGATGCTACAGGTGCATAAAAGATTATGTTTAGTTTCTTAGTAAAGATAAATATTAATAAGGTTTAGTCTTATTTAAATTAATTTGTTCTTGTTAATTTAATGTTCTCTGCATTAAAGTTATTTGCTATACGCAACTTTAGTTATAGCTCAAAAGGGCATAAGTTCTTTTCTGTTTACCCAAGATTACAGAAAACATTTTCGGATTACTCACTTAAGCACGTATAGGACACTGTGAGGTATTTAGCAGTTTCTTTACAAGAATCTTTGAAAACGGAGGAGGAAGACTCTACTGTGCACTTGTGCTGTCCATTGCACCTGTAAACAAAAGCAAATGTTAACCTAGCCTTGAGCAGGTTATGTGGAAAATGTAAAAAAAAAAAAGAAATAAAAAAGTCCTCACAGTGAGGTGACAGTTGAGAATGTGTTTGGAGCATAGCAGTTGGTTTTATGGGTCGAATCGTCCTTGACTCCACTTGAACAGGTTACAGTATCAGCGCGCCCGAAGTTTGCATTCATGATATTAATTGTATCCGCCCCTGTACAAATATACAGTCAAGCCTGCGTTATTTCAGCACCAACATAAAAAGTAATTAAAAAACATAATATTTTAACCATGAGGACAAATTTTTCTTACCACAATCCAGTGTGCGGTAGCCGTGCTCACAGACCACGACATCCCCTAGATAAAGGAGATAAAGCAAATAAATGAGCTTTTATAAGTGTACATTTTAAGAAGAAGCTACCCAACACTACTCTTCATCCTAGAACTTCATCAAAACCAAGAAGCTGCTGGTGGTGATAGGTTTCGTCAGCAGAGAATGAAAAATTGGTTAGGGATTTGATGCTGGGCTGGAGGTTCACCTGCCAACACCGAAACAATACCAGGCATAGACTACTTACGGGCATTGATGCAGTCGTAAGTGGTAGTGTAGTATTTGTAGGTTCCTTTGCATGGGTTAGAGCTGCCAAGTAAATTTGTCTTTACCTCACACTCTCTTAGTCCATTGCATCTGTTTGGGTAAACAGACCAAATACGCTCAGCAGGGTTATGTATCATACATTTTATATTTTTACAGTTATATAATACAATATTATATATAATGTATTTAGAATACAATATAGTCAATTTCAAGTCAGTTTCCCTTATTTTGTATGTTATAGCAGCTTTAGACTGTCATTTCCTCACCAACACAAACTCTTTTTGTTCCTCTCTCTTGAAATTAATGACATAACTTGCCCTTGTTGGAAACCTTACTGATCATTACAAAGCACTGATACACTGAGACTCCTACCATAAATATTAAATAAACATCTGTTTACATAATTAATAATTAGTATTAGCCATACAAGTGTAAGTAATTACTAAAGAAAGAATAATCTATTAAACAAGTTTATTAATATAAAGTTTGCAACAGTAATGTTGTTTATTGTATACAGTGTTGTAATGTAACGGAGTACAAATACTTCGTTACTGTACTTAAGTAGAAATTTCACGTATCTGTACTGTGCTATTTAAATTTATGTCACCTTTCATTTACGGCATTTAGCAGACACCCTTATCCAGAGTGACTTACAACTGAGCAACTGAGGCTTAAGGGCCTTGCTCAGGGGCCCAGCAGTGGCAGCTTGGTGGACCTGGGGTTCAAACCCATGACCTTCCGATCAGTAGCCCAACACCTTAACCACTGAGCTACCACAGCCCTACAGCCCTACTTTCACTTTTACTCCACTACATTTCGTAGATAAAATGTATACTTTTACTCTGCTATATTTCCACTAAGCATCTTCGTTACTCGTTTCTACAAAATAAAATCAGAAGAAATGTGTGCGACTGCAATAAGGGAGGTTTGGTGAATCACTGCTCCTAGATTGCATTACACACGCTCCGCACGCACTATTTCAGCGTAATGTTGCCAAAGGAGGAGGAAGCACAACTGAAACTGCCATGGAAGCACCTACTGGAGGACATCCCGTTATCGTAGACGACCACCCCGACGATAGTCGTGAACTCGGTGAACAGGGTGAAGAAAATAACGTTATACACCGATGGCCATATTTACAAGAAATGTTTCTGTACATTGGAATGAAAGATTCTTCCTACCGGATGAAGTGCCTCTTATGCCTACCAAAAATCACTGAAATTTTACTTTTACTTCAAATACTTAAGTACATTAAATATCAGAAAATGACTTTTGATACTTAAGTACAGTAAATATCAGATACTTTAAGACTTTTACTTGAGTAATATTCTAAAAGGTAACTTTCACTTCTACCAAAGTCTTTTTCTAGTACGATACTTTTTAGTACTTTTACTCAGGTATTGCTTTCTTATACTTTATACAACACTGATTGTATAGTCATGCTGTTGTAGAAAAACACCTTCTTTTAGATTCTAGCACTTAGTAGCACAGTGGCATCAATTATTTCATACATTTATAAAATTGATAACAAATGAACTTTGTTTACATTTCTGCCAGTTATTGTACATGTATTGTGTATAGTATAAACTAAGAAACACTGTACCTGTCAGCAATAGTGGAAACGGTACTGGAGCAGCTGGTATCAGTAACCTTAAGATTGCGAGGTGCATTACTGCAGATTTTGCTGTCTGAACGGCCGTACACAGTAGTTGTGACCAGTATCACTCCAGTGTCTAAAACACATCGAATACAGACTTACAGACTTGCTTTATCTAGTTTACTTTGATAATGCAATGTTTTTATACAGCTCTACACCATGAAAGACATTTAAACTTACCACAAGAGAGGCGCTGAACATCACCATCACAGGTAATCACAGTTTCTGAAAGAACAAATTATTCACACAGATATTTAAAGTCAACCTGACTGATTTGTTTATGTTCTCTGTAAAACAGTTATTACATGTTAGGTTATATGAAAAAGGTGTTTAATTGCATTAAAATATTACCTCCAGAAACATGCAAACCAGGTGCTGCAATAAGCACTGTAAAGCAAACACAGGTAACAAACACAGAAAACAAACACAGATAAAAGATGTAAAAATACATTAACATAATTTCATTCATTCTATTAATTTTTTCATTATTTTATTTTATTCTAATATTATTTCTCCTGTTACTTATGGGTGAGTAGAGTAAGCTTTCGCAAACTTACTAAGACTAACACGCAAGCCAGGTGCTGCAATAAGCAGTGTAAAGCAAACACAGATAACAAACACAAATGGAAGAGGTAAAAATTAGATTAACACACACATGGATTTTATAAGGAACAGTATGGAAGAAACTTACGGGTGAGTAGAGTGAGCTTCAGGCAGAGCATCATGATGCTGAATGTGTTGAAGCAGTGATGTTTGATGTAGATGCTGTGGGATGTGTTGAAGTGCTGCACCACTGGCTCTGCTCTCCTTATATATAGTATATCATGTAACTGAAAACAAAAAAATTGCACTAAAGTCTCTCCCTAGACCCCCAGGATACATTATAATTGTAGATAATTATATATAATTTTATTTATATCTAAATAAGTATGAGTATATTTCAAGCCATTATGGTGTCATTATAATGAGTTTAATGACAAATAGCTTTGCAGGAATTCAGAAAAATACGTGAAAGTTAGGTGTAAGTTTGAGTTTTTGCTTTTTCTGACATTTTATACCAGATGGAAAAAAATGAGTACCATACTTCAAAGAACCATTTTTTCTAATATCCAACATTATGAGAGGCGATTAATTAACCCTTTACTGTACCATATTAAATCCAGGCAACATAAAGGATATTAACTTTTTTCAGTAAAATTATGAGAAATTTTATAAATTAAGATTGAAAAGGAACTCAAAATCTAACCAATTTATTATATGCAAAAAAGTAGTCACATGGGACACAGAGGTCCTTTTTTATTTATATGTTCTCGATATAGCCTGTTAATGTCTATTTTCTGTTTGCCAGACCTCTGTACAGTATGTTTATTAGTGATGGGAAGTTCGGTTCTTTTCCGCGAACCGGTTCTTTTGGACAGTTCGTTTTAATGAACCGGTTCAATAATCCAGTTCACCAGTTCACATTCACAATGACATAATGACGTAAATTCCTTCATCCCGCCGCTGCCGGCAGATATGAATACAATTTAACACATTTGAAAAGTTCTTTGTAATCATAACTTTAGTTGAATACGTTTCTTACATTTAAGTTTTGCAACTAAAACACCCAGTACAGGCACTGATGTGCCAACGTGGGTGTTTTACGTGTCTTAAAGATATAAAGTTAATAAACTAATCTTCATCAACTTACAAAAACTTACAAAAAAAAGCATAATTTTGAAATGTTTCTTTCGCTCCATAAGTTGTTTCAAAAACTATTGCAACTGAGTTAAACACTCATACGTTGATAAGACATTAAATCATAACCATTTCCATTTGTTGCTGTATCAGTTCAGTGATTTACGCATGCGCAGTAACAACAGCTCATCGGTTCTCAGTATTTCGGACGCGTCCGAAAAAACAGTTCTCAGTTCAATGTACTGATGATTCGCTGTATCAGTTCAGTGTATCGGTTTAAACAACTCGAGCTCACAGTTCTCTCAGCACAACATGTCTCAGTTTAGTGTACAGGAGTTACATATACTCCTGGATATTAGTTTATTTAGAGTCGGAGGGGCTGTCAGGCATGACCGAAAGTGAGTAACTTTAGTAACTTGTGGATCAGCGCTGACTCAAGACGCGAACTGTTTAGAACGAATCAGTCCGATTTGGTGAACTGGTTCAGTTCACTAAAAAGAACCGGTTCAAAAGAACGATTCGTTCACGAACCGGCCATCACTAATGTTTATAGGATTTTGGTATAGCCATTCAAGTGTGTTTAATAAAACCTGCTCTACCTGCACTTACAATCGCCTCCATGTTTCAAACACTGCCATATTAAAGCATAGCATAATTACAAGTAAAACTCATTCATTTGGAATAACTAGCTTTAAATGAATAGAATTAACAAGCCCACATATGGGGGGCATGGTGGCTAAGTGGTTAGCACGTTCACTTCACACCTCCAGGGTTGGGGGTTCGATTCCTGCCTCCACCTTGTGTGTGGAGTTTGCATGTTCTCCCCGTGCCTCGGGGGTTTCCTCCGGGTACTCTGGTTTCTTCCCCTGGTCCAAAGACATGCATGGTAGGTTGATTGGCATCTCTCGAAAAATTGTCCATAGTGTGTGATTGCGTGAGTGAATGAGAGTGTGTGTGTGTGTGTGTGCCCTGCGATGGGTTGGCACTCCGTCCAGGGTGTATCCTGCCTTGATGCCCGATGACGCCTGAGATAGTCACAGGCTCCCCGTGACCCGAGGTAGTTCGGATAAGCGTTAGAAAATGAATGAACGAAGACCACATAATTTAGCTTAAGAGTCTCTTTACATTTTTCTTTTAAAGGGTCAGTCCCATTGTCATGTGCCCATTTTAGATGAATGTACATCTTGCAAATGATGAAAAAAAACAGGTCAGTGTTGAAACATGAAGAACAAGCAATACTGAGCAATGTGACCTCATCCTGTTTACGTGCCCTTTCTGTGACAGATTTGGCATGTACTTATTTGCTATGCATCTTACAAAGAATGTCATGTCAAAATGTCATGCATTCCATTTAAAAACATTTCAGCTATTTGAATTAAGTGTACAATTATTGAGAATACAACAATTCTATCTCTTCTTCTTCTTCTTCTTCTTCTTCTTCTTCTTCTTCTTCTTTCGGTTTTACAGTTAAGGGTCACCACAGTGAATCATCTCTTTCCACCTAACTCTATCCTCTGCATCCTCTACACTCGCACCAATTACCTTCATGTCCTATTTTAACACATCCATATATCTCCTCTATGGCCTTCCTCTTGACCTCTTACTTGGCAGCTCCATCTCCAACATCCTCCTACCAATATAACATCTCCCTCTTCTGTACATGTCCAAACCATCTCAATCTAGCCTCTCTGACCTTGTCTCCAAAACAGCCAACCTGAGCTGTCCCTCTGATGTGCTTATTCCTAATCCTGTCCATCCACATCACTCCTAAAGAGAACCCCAACATCCTCATCTCTGCTACCTCCACTTCCATTCTTGGCCTAGCTTCCACTACTCTTTCCTATAGCTTTAACTTTATACCTCTGTAGCTGCTACAACTGCATCACGCTTGTTCTTAAAGTTCCGTTTTCTATTCTACAAGCATCTTCTCACTCTAAAATCCTGTTGAACAATCTAAATAGAAACGCCAGTGCGGTCTCTTTTACACACTTCCAACAGCCTTTCCACTCTTGATTAGCCTCAGAGCCTTCCTTACCTCATACTTTCTAATCTTTTCTTTTAATTGCTCTACAATATTGACCTCTTCCTCCCGTCTTTCCCTCTCATTTTCCCTCATTCATCAGCTCCTCAAAATACTCTTTCATCTTCTGTGTACACTCTCCTCGCTTGTTAGCTTTAATTTCCTTTATCTGTCGCACATCCTTCCCATCTCTATCTCTCTGTCTCGCTAATCTGGACAAGTCCTTCTCGCCTTCCCTCATGTTGAATCTGGCATACAACTCATCGTATGCTTTCTGTTTGGCCTTTGCTACATCCCTCTTCACTTTGCACTGCGATTCCTTGTAATCCTTTCTACTTTCTTCAATCCTTTCTATTTTCCATTTCTTTTTACAGTAGCTAGCCTCTTCCTCTGAATGCTTTACTGTACTTCCTCATTCCATCAATATGTTTCCTTATCTTCTTTTCTCCTACCAGATGACACACCTAGCACCCTCATACCTGTCTCCCTGATCACTTCTGCTGTAGTTTCCCAGTCATCAGGAAGCTCTTCATGACCACCAAAAGCTTGTCTCATCTTCTGTCTAAATTCCTCATGCCATTCTTCCTTTTTAACCTTCACCAGAGACATCTTACACATCACCAGCCAATGCTGTCTTGCTACAAACTCTTCTACCACCACTTTACAGTCACTAATCTCTCCCAGATTGCCTTGTCTATATAGAATGTGGTCTACCTGCATACTCCTATCTCCACTCTACCATGTAACTCTATGTTCCTCACTCTTCTAGAAATAAGTGTTAACTATGGCTATTTTTATCTGCTTAGCAAATTTCACCACTGTCTCTGTCCTTCTAAGTTCCGTTCCTTAACACCAAACATGCCCTTCACCTCCTCATCACCTCTGTTTCCCTCACCAACATGACCTATACTCCTGCCTTTCCTCTTCTCTCGCTGCCGGCAGATATGAATACAATTTAACACATTTGAAAAGTTCTTTGTATTCATAACTTTAGTTGAATACGTTTCTTACATTTAAGTTTTGCAACTAAAACACCCAGTACAGGCATTGATGTGCAAACGTGGGTGTTTTACGTGTCTTAAAGATATAAAGTTAATAAACTAATCTTCATCAACTTACAAAAACTTACAAAAAAAAGCATAATTTCTTTCGCTCCATCAGTTGTTTCAAAAACTAATGCAACTGAGTTAAACACTCATACATTGATAAGACATTAAATCATAACCATTTCCATTTGTTGCTGTATCAGTTCAGTGATTTACGCATGCGCAGTAACAACAGCTCATCGATTCTCAGCAGAGATGGGGACTCGAGTCATATGACTTGACTCGAGTCGGACTTAAGTCGCACAGTTGAGACTTGAGACTTGCTTGACAAATATTAAAAAAAGACTCGACTTGACTTTGACTTGACATTCATGACTTGAGACTTGACTCGGACTTGAGTTAAATGACTCGAAATAACTTGTTTTTTTGTTTTTGTTTTATCTTTTTTGTCTATTTTGTTTTTAAATCTGTTTTTAAACGCACGCAAGTGCGTAATATAACCACGTGACGCAGCAGGCACGCAGAGGGAGCGCGCGCACTAACTAATAAACCTTAACAGTCGTGACGAAACATGGAAGGCGCTACACCAAAAATAATTAAGTTCAGGTACCGGGATTTTGTGCAAGATGAGAAGAGAAGAACAGCAGGATGCGACCACATCGCTCACAATTGAATGACAAAGTTCTATCAAATTAATTTTTTTGCAAGCGCAATGTAGTGTAAATGGTTGGTCACTGTTTATGTGGAAATGTCAGCTTTTTTCCAATAGCACTTATAATTGGTCTTCAGTGTTAGGCTTTGAGTGAAAAGCGTATGGACCGTTTATGGGGATGCACATATATATAAAAAACATAAATATAAATAAATAAAAAATAAAAATAAAAAACCTCAGAGTTGCAAGCGCAGCAAAATTCTTGTCTCGCATGCACACGCACACACATTCAATTTAAAGGGACAGTTCACCCAAAAATAAAAAAAAATATTTTATAATTTTCTCACCCTCATGATTTTACAAACCTGTATAATTTTCTTTGTTTAGATGAACACGTAGGAAGATATTTTAAGGAATGTTTGTAACCAAACCATTCATGAGCCCCATTCACTTCTATAGTATTATTTTTTCCCACTATGGAAGTGAATGGGGTTCATGAATGGTTTGGTTATAAACAGTCCTCAAAATATCTACATGGGTGTTCTTCAAAACAACTTCAATCATCTCTCTCTCTCTCTCTCTCTCTCTCTCTCTCTCTCTCTCTCTCTCTCTCTCTCTCTCTCTCTCTCCAATAGTTAATTCACTTCAAGGTTTGTGGGATTCAATAATTTACGTTTTTTGGTTGACGTGATTGATTGTTGTTATTCTGTTGTTAAAAAGGAAGGATCTAATTTAAGGATGTGTTCATGTCCCATTAAAAGGGAATACTTGTTCAAAAATGCCATTTGGTTGCAAAGTAACCATTGTACTTTTTTATATATATACTTTTCCATGGTCTTCTGCCATGTTTGAGGCATATTGAAACTTTTCATGCTTTTATGTTGGCCTTATTTCAGTTACATTTACATCTTAGGCTTTGTAGTTTTGATTTTTATTCATTTTTAGATTTTTATTGTATTTACAACTCACCTGTATGTGGACACCTTTTAAAAATAAATGCATATAATCATTGTTGTTGCAAATAAAACTATCATAGTCCATAAATACTGTAGATTTAAGTTTGTTTAATATATACATTTAGTTAAATCATCAAACATATGTATGACTTGTCAGTGACTTGCTTGACTCAAGCTACGACTTGACTTGACTTGCTTGACATAAAGCAGTGACTTGACTTGACTTGACTCTCACAAAAAATGACTCGGACTTGCTTGAGACTTGAAGGTTAAGACTTGAGACTTACTTGTGACTTGCACATGTGTGACTTACTCACACCTCTGGTTCTCAGTATGTCGGACGCGTCCGAAAGAAACAGTTCTCAGTTCAGTGTACTGATGATTCGCTGTATCAGTTCAGTGATTCATGCATGCGCAGTATCAACAGCTCGAGCTCACAGTTCTCTCAGCACATGTCTCAGTTCAGTGTACAGGAGTTACATATACTCCTGGATATTAGTTTATTTAGAGTCGGAGGGGCTGTCAGGCATGACCGAAAGTGAGTAACTTTAGTAACTTGTGTATCAGCGCTGACTCAAGACGCGGACTGTTTAGAACGAATCAGTCCGATTTGGTGAACTGGTTCAGTTCACTAAAAAGAACCGGTTCAAAAGAACGATTCGTTCACGAACCGGCCATCACTAATGTTTATAGGATTTTGATATAGCCATTCAAGTGTGTTTAATAAAACCTGCTCTACCTGCACTTACAATCGCCTCCATGTTTCAAACACTACCATATTAAAGCATAGCATAATTACAAGTAAAACTCATTCATTTGGAATAACTAGCTTTAAATGAATAGAATTAACAAGCCCACATATGGGGGGCATGGTGGCTAAGTGGTTGGGGGTTTGATTCCCGCCTCCGCCTTGTGGGTGTGTAGTTTGCATATTCTCCCCGAGCCTCGGGGGTTTCCTCCGGGTACTCTGGTTTCTTCCCCCGGTCCAAAGACATGCATGGTAGGTTGATTGGCATCTCTGGAAAAATTGTCCGTAGTGTGTGAGTGAATGAGAGTGTGTGTGCGCCCTGCGATGGGTTGGCACTCCATCCAGGGTGTATCCTGCCTTGATGCCCGATGACGCCTGAGATAGGCACAGGCTCCCCATGACCCGAGGTAGTTTGGATAAGCGGTAGAAAATGAATGAACGAAGACCACATAATTTAGCTTAAGAGTCTCTTTACATTTTTCTTTTAAAGGGTCAGTCCCATTGTCATGTGCCCATTTTAGATGAATGTACTGTATTTTAATTACAGCTTGCAAATGATGAAAAAAAACCAGGTCAGTCTTGAAACATGAAGAACAAGCAATACTGAGCAATGTGACCTCATCCTGTTTACGTGCCCTTTCTGTGACAGATTTGGCATGTACTTATTTGCTATGCATCTTACAAAGAATGTCATGTCAAGATGTCATGCATTCCATTTAAAAACATTTCAGCTATTTGAATTAAGTGTACAATTATTGAGAATACAACAATTCTATCTCTTCTTCTTCTTCTTCTTCTTCTTCTTCTTCTTCTTCTTTCGGTTTTACAGTTAAGGGTCACCACAGTGAATCATCTGTTTCCACCCTAACTCTATCCTCTGCATCCTCTACACTCGCACCAATTACCTTCATGTCCTATTTTAACACATCCATATATCTCCTCTATGGCCTTCCTCTTGACCTCTTACTTGGCAGCTCCATCTCCAACATCCTCCTACCAATATAACATCTCCCTCTTCTGTACATGTCCAAACCATCTCAATCTAGCCTCTCTGACCTTGTCTCCAAAACAGCCAACCTGAGCTGTCCCTCTGATGTGCTTATTCCTAATCCTGTCCATCCACATCACTCCTAAAGAGCACCTCAACATCCTCATCTCTGCTACCTCCACTTCCATTCTTGGCCTAGCTTCCACTACTCTTTCCTATAGCTTTAACTTTATACCTCTGTATCTGCTACAACTGCATCACGCTTGTTCTTAAAGTTCCGTTTTCTATTCTACAAGCATCTTCTCACTCTAAAATCCTGTTGAACAATCTAAATAGAAACTCCAGTGCTGTCTCTTTTACACATTTCCAACAGCCTTTCCACTCTTGATTAGCCTCAGAGCATTCCTTACCTCATACTTTCTAATCGTTTCTTTTACTTGCTCTACAATATTGACCTATTCCTCCCATATTTCCCTCTTATTTTCCCTCATTCATCAGCTCCTCAAAATACTCTTTCATCTTCTGTGTACACTCTCCTCGCTTGTTAGCTTTAATTACCTTTATCTGTCGCACATCCTTCCCATCTCTATCTCTCTGTCTCGCTAATCTGGACAAGTCCTTCTCGCCTTCCCTCATGTCGAATCTGGCATACAACTCATCGTATGCTTTCTGTTTGTCATTTGCCACGTTCCTCTTCACTTTGCACTGGGATTCCTTCTAATCCTGTCTACTTTCTTCAATCCTTTCTATTTTCCATTTCTTTTTAGCTAGCCTCTTCCTCTGAATGCTTTACTGTACTTCCTCGTTCCATCAATATGTTTCCTTATCTTCTTTTCTCCTACCAGATGACACACCTAGCACCCTCATACCTGTCTCCCTGATCACTTCTGCTGTAGTTTCCCAGTCATCAGGAAGCTCTTCATGACCACCCAAAGCTTGTCTCATCTTCTGTCTAAATTCCTCATGCCATTCTTCCTTTTTAACTTCCACCAGAGACATCTTACACATCACCAGCCAATGCTGTCTTGCTACAAACTCTTCTACCACCACTTTACAGTCACTAATCTCTCCCAGATTGCCTTGTCTATATAGAATGTGGTCTACCTGCATACTCCTATCTCCACCCTACCATGTAATTCTATGTTCCTCACTCTTCTAGAAATAAGTGTTATCTATGGCCATTTTTATCTGCTTAGCAAATTTCACCACTGTCTCTGTCCTTCTAAGTTCCTTTCCTTAACACCAAACATGCCCTTCACCTTCTCATCACCTCTGTTTCCCTCACTAACATGCCCATTGAAGTCTGCTAAAATTCACTACTCTCTACTATCTGGGAATACACTCCATCAGCTCATCTAACTCACTCTAGAATCTCTTCTTATCTTCTTACTTACAGCTTACTTGGATCATAACCACTGATGACATTCAACATCACCAATGTCTGCCAGCTCTTTACCTTTCCCTGTCATTGTACCAACAATAAGTGTTCCTATTCTCAGACCTATACTCCTGCCTTTCCTCTTCTCTCTCTGCCCAAGAAACATTTTCCATCTCCTCCTCGACCAACAATAGCCCAATTTCGCCGGCACCTTGTAGATCGACAGTGCTGTTGGTGGTCAAAGTTAACCCGCTCTTCACACTGATGACTTGCATGTTTAAATTTGGCACCTTTTACACCAGATGCCCTTCCTGATGCAACCCTCTCTATTTATCCGCGCTTGTGACCAGCACAGAAATTACTGGCTTGCAACCCCTGTAGCTAGATTAGCATGAATATAACTATATATACTATAAAACAATCACCTTTTAATTAAATATAAAACTGTTTTGTTTAGGTTGTTTTATTTGTGCAAATACTGTGCACTTCATTAACTGCTACATACAGGTTTTTCTCCATGTTTTAAGCATACACATTTCAGGATGAAATAAACATGCAAAGTTTACAGTCTTAAAATAAAATGAGTTCCTGCTCTCCAGCATAAGTACATAAAAAGCACATTATTAACATGTAAAGAACAAAGTCTACTCCATATCTAGACTACTTAGCATGGTACACTTCAGACCTCAGACAGGAAGAGTTCTTGGCGTATGGGAGGGACTGATAAGCTTTAAATGTACCTACCTCTCTCTCCTTTACCTGCATTCCTTTTCAAAACATCTACATAGTGGTTATAAAAATTACTTTAATTTTCTGTGTCCTGGTTTGTGGCAAAATACTTTCTGGCTAAAAGTAACAGAGAGAATGTGAATTCATAAAATTGCACATTTGGTATTTTAAAAAATTATTAATTTGTTAATTTATTTTTTCTTTTCTAATATGAGTGCATGCATTGTTATTATTGTGGTCAATAAGTGTGACCTAATGATGAAAACTTACAACTTCCAACTTTATAATATCATTACTCTCCATTGTTAAATCAGAGGAATGCAAAAAAAAGTTTCGTTTAATAACACAAAGACTGAGAGAAAACAGCTGAAACACCACAATAGAAGTCAAAGCAAGACACAGACAATGAATAAACGATAGTTTAAAACGAACAGCTTGTATAAACCAGTATAAATAAGAAAAATAGAAAAATAATAACATTCACCTGTCACTTAATACCTCTCTTATTTTATTGTATAAATATCCATTAGTGTCTATACTGCTGTACAGAATTATGGGCAGGGCTCTCAAGTTTTGAAGACAGGCAAGCGTGACATCTGCCCCCCCAAACAAACAAACAAACAAACAAACAAACAAACAAAAACAACAACAACAAAAAAAACAATACTGGGGGAGTTATTGTGTTTGGTAAGGATCACTGACCGCAATTTAACCAAACAGAAAGTATTAGTTAAATTTGCATTTATTAATTTGTGCGTGCGTGTGTGTGTGTGTGTGAGAGAGAGAGAGAGAGAGAGAGAGAGAGGGAGAGAGAGATTATGACTGGTGTTGTTTATTGTAAGTGTTTGTAACCTTTTTGGACTCCTTTATCATTTGTAATGTTGCTCCAATTTAAAATTCTTCAAACCGACCATCGCTAATGAATGTTTTTTTTTCATTGGTTGTTACGTTAAATCTTACCCAGATAGTGCTATTTCCTGATTGGCTATTGTGTAGCCTCTTTTTTTTGATTGGCTGATAAGCTCGACTAAGCGGTGCGGACTGATACATTTTGGGCGCTGCGGCATATTAAATGTATGATAAATAGTCAAAAAGTTTTTTTCTGCGTGAGAAATACGATGTGTGGCGGGAGAGCGTGACAAAAGACCAAAATGCGTGACTGTCACTCTCAATGCGTGACACTTGACAGCCCTGATTATGGGGTAAACAGTTATATGCATTAATCATTTCCCATTACAGTGTAAACAACACTACTGCTGATTAAAGTGATATGAATAGTATTATGACAACAGCAGGAAAAAAGAACTGGTATTTTCTTCAAATTCTTTAACCCTCTAAAAAGCAAAATGAATTAATGATGCAAAACTTACTTTTTATATTAATTCTTCCTAATTAGGTTTTCATTTAACTTTTTTTTTTATTAGAAGTTATTAACTGTACATGACCAGCAGATGGCGCCAGTGAGAATTTGCATGCGCCCTTTCTTTTGTCATTAACAGCTCGTCCTGCTGAAAACCGAATTTGTTTTTATTTTATTCATCCATTTTAGATTTCAATATTAACACAAGTCAGTGTTTTCATTTCGCTTATGGACATAAACTGTGATTGTATTTGATGTTTGATGTTTGATGATTGTATTTCTTCCACTATTATTGCCAAGCTATTTAAAAAGTTGTTACAGGAAAATTCGGCGAACCAGCCAGGAGGTGGCGCTGTTGTGTTAGACTAAGGTTTAAAAAATAAAGTATCGTTTTCTGTCAGATGATTAGCTGATCCGGAAGGCTCTGCATGAAGATGTAAATAAAATATGATAAAATATGATAATTTGTCTCCAACTTGGCCAGAAGTCTTCTTTACCCCATTAAGTGTTATAGTGTAATGTTGTGTGTAATGTTAAATAATTAGACAACTGTTTAACGTATTAGGCAGGATGTGGTAGCCTAGTGTTTGACTACCAATTGGAAGGTTGTAAGTTTGAATCCCAGTTCCACCAAGCAGCCACGGTTGGGCCCCTGAGCAAGGCCCTTAACCCTCCATTACTCAGATGTATAATAATTAAATAAAATGTAAGTCTCTCTGGATGCCGTAAACATATTAAAATATTTTCATGTATTGTCTGTGCATGAATGTCTTTAATAACTTAAGGAGTTTAATTAATGATCTCTTAATATTGACTTTTTGTATCACAACACTGAGGCTGTTTCTTATGACCTTTTTTATTGGCTTGTGGATTAGACATGCACTGGCTGAATTTCAACTGCTCATAAATTCACACAACTCTCATCGGTTATGCTTACACTCAGAGGATAGTTTATTGCAGGATAATAGCAGGATCTTTATGATTACAAGTTTCCAAAATAAAATCGTTAGAGCAATTGATTATAAAACAAAATGGAAGTATCCCAAAACCCAGACTGGTTACATATTTAAACCTGATTCCTTTTCAGACTTAGCAGAGGCCACTTGGGAGAAAGACTCCCTTAAGTCTATGAATAGCAGGAAAAAAAGAATAGTAAATATATAATAACTATCATACTGTATAAAAGATTATATACATTATTGCTTTGACTACAAGATGAACATAAAAAATACATTTAAAAAAAGTATATTTTTATAAGTTTGGAATATTTTGTATTGTATCATCTTTTGAGATTTTGTACAAAATTAACAATAAGTAGGAATGTTATTTTTGACTACATTTTAAAACTTTGGACTTACAACTTTTCATTGTGGCTTGTTTGCTCTCACACTTTTGACATAATTAAGCATTAAAATGTCAAGAATCATGTTATAGAAAAAAACATTAACAGTGTTATGTGATCAGTGAGGGGGCACGGTGGCTTAGTGGTTAGCACGTTCGCCTCACACCTCCAGGGTTGGGGTTTGGTTCCCGCCTCCACCTTGTGTGTGTGGAGTTTGCATGTTCTCCCCGTGCCTTGGGGGTTTCCTCCGGGTACTCCGGTTTCCTCCCCAGGTCCAAAGACATGCATGGTAGGTTGATTGGCATCTCTGGAAAATTGTCCCTAGTGTGTGATTGTGTGAGTGATTGAGTGTGTGCCCTGTGATGGGTTGGCACTCCGTCCAGGGTGTATACTGCCTTGATGCCCGATGACGCCTGAGATAGGCACAGGCTCCCCGTGACCCGAGGTAGTTCGGATAAGCGGTAGAAAATGAATGAATGAATGAATGTGATCAGTGATGTGAAGGTTTCATAACAACCCTATTTTAATTCCCCTTTACAAAAGCAATTTTCAGATTATTACTTTTTAACTATTTTTAACGAACCAACTATAAGACAGAGTTAGATCCTTTTATCACTTACTTCATGGTAGATATAAACAGAAAGTCTTCTCTCCTAAAGGCCTTTTCATGTTAAAAAATGCTTGGAGACATGGTTTGTAAATATAGAAATAGATAACGTATAATGTATAACATAGATAATGTATTAGAATTATTATAAAAATGTCATTTAAATTTTAGCTAGCACTATGATCACGTCTGATGTTATAGAATATTAATGACTTTCTGACAAGCCAGCATTGAGAGAATTCCTCAACACTGTGTTATAAATCAAAGAGAGAAAGACAGAGACAGAAAGAAAGAAACTCACAGTTAGATGCACCTGTACATGTACTTATAGGTGCCACTGCAGGGTTCAGAGAATACATCATTTGTAGCAGGTACCTGACAGCTGCTCTCTCCATTACACCTGGAAACCAATAGGGATTTAATTTTTTTATTTAATAAAATTCAATTCTTATCCACAGACATCAGTACTGTATTCTAAGGATAATAATTATGTGTACTGATAAAGGTCACACTTCTGCTTCTGTTACCTATCAACTATGTCTAGTGCACTAGAGGAGGAGCACGCTGTGTTGGAAATTTGACTGGCAGGTTGTCCTGAAGAACATGTGGTGGAATCGGTTCGGTCAAAGCTAGCACTGCTGATCTCGATTTTGAGATTACCTGAAAGCATTTATCACAAAAACAGACTATTAATGTAAGCAATGGAAAAGGAATTTACTTGGTATAACACTCATCACTACTCAACTGTCCTAGTACATAAAAGTTAAATTAATGACTTCTTATAGGTTAATAAATGATGAGATAAAATTTGATATTAAAAAGGGGTAAAATAGCGGCACAAACCACATGTCAGGTTAGCAGTATTGTTTTCACAGGTCACAAGTGTCTCTGCAGGGAACATATTAAGTGTTTGAAATATAATAAATGAAATAAAACCAAATAATAAATAAAACCATCCATTACTTTGAGTGTGCATGATGAATAAATAAAGATAGAATTTATTGGACTTTAATTTTTCTGAAATTAAAATAAATACATTTTCATTCATTTACCCTGCAACTGTTTTGAAATAAAGGAAATTAATGACTGTTGATGCTACAGGTGCATAAAAGATTATGTTTAGTTTCTTAGTAAACATAAATATTAATAAGGCTAGGTTTAATCTTATTTGAATTAATTTGCTCTTGTTTACTTTAATGTTATCTACATTAAAGTTATTTGCCGTAAGCAACTTTTAGTCAAGTTCTTTTCTGTGTCAGATTACTCACGTAAGCACGTATAGGACACTGTGAGGTATTTAGCAGTTCCTTTACAAAGAATCTTTAAAGATAGTGGTGGAAGATTCTGCAACTGTGCTGTCCATTGCACCTGTAAACAAAAGCAAATGTTAACCTAGCCTTTTTATGATCACATGATAGCACTTAAGTAGATCTAAAAGGTTATGTAAAATGGAAGATTTTTTTCACACAAACTAAGCTCTCACAGTGAGGTGACTGTTGAGAATACGTCTGGAGTGTAGCAGTTGGTGTTCCGGGTCAAACTGTTGGAGATTCCACTTGAACAGGTTACAGAATCAGCGCGCCCAAAGTTTGCATTTATGATATGAATTGTATTCACTCCTGTACAAATATACAGTCAAGCCTGTGTTAGTTCAGCAGCAACATAAAAAATAATTAAAAACTTAATACTGCAAACATGAGGACAAATTGTTCTTACCACAGTCCAGTGTGCGGTAGCCGTACTCACAGACCACAACATCCCCTAGATAAAGGAGATAAAGTAAATGAAAGAGCTTTCATAAGTATATTTTATGAAGAAGCTACCCAACACTACTCTTCATCCTAGAACTTCATCCAAACCAAGAACCATGGTGGTGGTGATAGGTTTCAGAATGGAAAATTGGTTAGGGTTTTGACGCTGGGCTGGAGGTTCACTTGCCAACACCAAAACAATCCCAGGCATTGACTACTTACGGGCATTGATGCAGTCGTAAGTGGTAGTGTAGTATTTGTAGGTTCCTTTGCATGGGTCAGAGCTGCCAAGCAAATCTGTCTTTACCTCACACTCTTTTAGTCCATCGCATCCGTTTGGGTAAACAGACCAAATACAATTAACAGGGTTATGTATCATACATTTTATACCTTTACAGTTATCTTTAATGCAGTGGAACATTAAGTCAGTTTCCCTTATTTATAGTTTACAGCAGCTTTAGACTGTTATTTCCTCACCAGCACAAACTCTTTTTGTTCCTGAAATGAACAAGACAAAACATGTCCTTGCTGGAAACCTTACTGATCGTTACAAAGCACTGATACACTGAAACTCCTGTCATAAATATTAAATAAACATCTGTTAACAGAATTAATAATTAGTATTAGCCATACAAGTGTAAGAAATTACTATAGAAATTTTAATGTATTCTCTCTCACTCATTTTCTTCCGCTTATCCGAACTATCTCGGGCGTCATCTGGCATCAAGGCAGGATACACCCTGGACGGAGTGCCAACCCATCGCAGGGCACACACACTCTCATTCACTCACGCAATCACACACTACGGACAATTTTCCAGAGATGCCAATCAACCTACCATACATGTCTTTGGACCGAGGGAGGAAACCGGAGTACCCAGAGGAAACCCCCGAGGCACGGGGAGAACATGCAAACTCCACACACACAAAGCGGAGGTGGGAATCGAACCCCCAACCCTGGAGGTGTGAGGCGAACGTGCTAACCACTAAGCCACCGTGCCCCCCAATTATAATGTATTAAACAAGTTTATTAATATAAAGTTTGCAACAGTAATGTTGTCTATTGTATAGTCATGCTGTTGTATGACTATACAATTGTACATCTTCTTTAGATTCTAGCACTTAGTAGCACAGTGGCATCAATTATTTCTTACATTTATAAAATTGATAATAAATGAACATTGTTTACATTTCTGCCAGTTATTGTACATCTATTGTGTATAAGCCAAGAAACACTGTACCTGTCAGCAATAGTTGAAACGTTGCTGGAGCAGCTGGTATCAGTAACCTTAAGATGTCGAGGTGCATTACTGCAGATTGTGCTATCCGAACGGCCGTACACAGTAGTTGTGACCAGTATCACTCCAGTGTCTAAAACACATCGAATACAGACTTACAGCCTTGCTTTATCTAGTTTCCTTTAATAATGCAATGTTTTTATACAGCTCTACACTATGAAAGACATTTAAACTTACCACAAGAGAGGCGCTGAACATCACCATCACAGGTAATCACAGTTTCTGAAAGAACAAATTATTCACACAGATATTTGAAATAAACCTGACTAATTTGTGCATGTTCTCTGTAAAACGGTTATCACATGTTAGGTTATATGAAAAAGGTGTTTGATGGCATTAAAATATTACCTCCAGAAACACACAAACCAGGTGCTGCAATAAGCACTGTAAAGTAAACACAGGTAACAAACACAGATGGAAGATGTAAAAATTAATTTAAGTCCACTATGGAGTTCATATGGAAAAGTATGAAAGAAACTTACGGGTGAGTAGCGTGAGCTTCAGGCAGAGCATCATGATGCTGAATGTGTTGAAGCAGTGATGTTGGATGTAGATGCTGTGGGATGTGTTGAAGTGCTGCACCACTGGCTCTGCTCTCCTTATATATAGTATATCATGTAACTGAAAACAAAAACATCGCACTAAAGCCTCTCCCTAGATCCCAAGGATGATTTATGATTGGAGATAGTTAAATATAATTTTATTTGTATCTAAATATGTATATATATATATATATATATATATATATATATATATATATATATATATATATATATATATATATATATATATATATATATATATAAATATAGGTCAAGCTATTATGGTTTCATTATAATCAGTTTAATGACAAACAGGTTTGCAGGTTTGCTTTTTCTGAGATTTTAAACCAGATGGAAAAAAAGAGTTACAAAATTAAAAGAACTATTTTTTCTAATATCCAACATTATGAGAGGCGATTACTTAACCCTTTTTGTACCATATTACCTCCAGGCAACATAACACATTTTAGTTTTTTTCAATAAAATTGAGACGAGAAAATTAAAAAAGAGGAGCTCAATCTTTAGCTTTAAATGTACCTGCCTCTCTTGTCTACCTGCATTCCATTCTGAAACAGCTAAAAGTGATGATAAAATAATATATGCTACTGTAAGAAGACATATAATTTTCTGTGTCCTGGTTTGTGGCAAAATACTTCACTAGCTAAAAGTCAAACCATAATATTGCGCATTTGGTATTTTTAAATCAATCAATCAATCAATCAATCAATCAATCAATCAATCAATCAATCAATCAAACATCACACCAGATGCCCCTGAGTTGAAACAAGACACAGATAATAACTGAATGATTATAGTTTAAAATGAGCAGCTTTATCACAGCATTTTACATAGATAAAAGTTCTATTTTCTATGGTCCTATCAGGTTTGCTTCTGTGGAATGATGCACAGATGTCAAGGTCTTGTACACTTTGTATGCTACAACACTATGACTGTTTGTACCATACAAAATAAAATAATAACTATTATGACTGACACATATGGAACGAAGAAATTCTGTATTCATATTCTGTGAACTTGACAGGCACATTGTTTCAGTTAAATAAACCTGAAAGGACCATGGAAAATAAAAACACTCACCTGTTCTTATTTTCTATGGTCCTTTCAGGTTTATTTGTAGTGATATGAATAGTATTCATAGTATTCAGACTTCTGCTGATTGTAGTAATATGAATAATATTCTTCAAGTTCTTTAACTTATTTAACAGGCACAATGAATTACTGATGGCAAACGTTATGTTTTTATATTAATCCTTAATAATTAAATCATTTATTAAATAGAACTTGTTTTCATTAAAGTTGTTTTCAGCTGACAGGATTAGAAGTTATGAATGTTTACCAAACACCATTCAAAGTCCTGAATTCTGAAATTACAATGACTTATTTTTAGGCCTATAGTCTCCTGCACACTAAATACAACAATAAGGATATAACCTTATTTTAGACTATCACCTTTTAATTTCATACAAAACTGTTTTGTTTCAATGTGACACTTTTGCATTTCCACCATCAGCAGAAGATAGCACCGGCGCCCCTCATCCTGTTGCTGGTGATCCAGGTCAGTTCCAAGACTTCCATTAATACAAGAGCGTTTTGATAAAGTGCCCACTATTTTAATGGCGCACCTACAAGCTGTAGAGGGTCTAAAATTGCTATGCTCAACCCAGAGAATTCCAGACCAGTGACCATTCCCTCCTGCTGGCCTATGACACTTCCTGTACATTCCTGGCCTGCTTGCAAGGCTTGTACAGTACATAGTAGTGGAGCAAGTGGGGCCCGTGAACTACCAACTGCAACAAACAGGTAAGTGGGCATTAAAACAATGGCATATCAATCTGTTAAAAATTAATAAAGCTTGTGCCTGTTGTATCTGCTCTTGCTGTCAGTACCACAGATCCCCTAGAGCGTACTTTGCTGAGGAGAGGAGCTGAACTCCATCCCAGAATCAGCTTGAGCATTTGGTCTGCCACAAGTTCAAAACCACTCTGGGAGTGGTGGCCTTATCGGGTACCAGAAGCCCGAAAGCGAGCTATCAAAGAAAAGGTGGAAAAGATGCTATGGGATGGTATTATGGATACCAGCCCCCCGAGAAGGAGGAGAAACCAGACCATTGTCCCAAAACCAGATGGCTTCCTGCGGCTGTGTAAGAACTTCTGGTGACATAACCAGGTTACCCAGTTCAACGGTTCTAAAGCCTCACTGGCCCTATGCAGCCGCTTACCTCAGTGAGATCGTTGTCCACTCCTCCACACCTCCACAATATTGATTATTAATTAATGAACATATTAAGCACTGGAATTTATTATGCTATTTTTGTAATAAGACAAGACGAACACTTGTGAATGGAGGTGTACCTGAAGGGGGTCTCCATTCCTGTGTTTTCCCTAACACGGATATGTATTTTAGGGCACTGATTTTAAAGTGTGGGAGAGTGAGAAGAAAGATGTTACATGTGCTAAACAAGACAGTATAATACATCATGTGACTTTTCGTGAGTTTCCTTTGCTAGCCATTGCAGTAAAACACCATCAAAATGTTTGTTAAAGAAGAAACGCATATTACTAGCTCTGCTTATGACCCGTTTTTATTGCTCTATTTTGCCCTCTAGTGAATTATCTAGAGATTATTTATTTATTTATTTTTATTCTAACTTATTTATTAATTTTCTTAAGACAACACATTTTACACTGTACTTTCATTATTCAAAAAAAATATAAGAAAATCCCCAACCTTAGTCTTTCTGTTGGCTCTATTGTGTAAGTTGCTTATCTCATAACTCTGTCTACTTGTATAACAGCCTTAAACCCTTTACTTGTCTTTTGTCTTCAGATTCCTTTTGCCACTTATCTGATGTGCTTGAAATGTTTATTGTATTTTGTTTTGTCTCAATATGTTAGAACAATGACTGCACATTAACACACACAGCTCAACCTGGCATTTAGACTTTATTGCACAATTATCCATAATGTGGATTAGTTTAGGAGGTAAGTGGATTATGTATTGCAAGTACACATATCTGTTTTTTTGTTTGTTTATAATGATCTTGTCCTTGCTCATGTTTTTAATTTTTTTTTTTGTCTTAGCTTAAGGGGATTATTTATATTGTGTCAACTGTGATATTAGTATAAAGGATGACTGTTTCCAATTCATGTTTAGACTTTAACATGCCCAGGCTGTCCTTTAACTATAACAAGGCTCATAGACTCCTGATTGTTCAGTCACAAAGACAGTAAACAAACCAGCTGGTATCAGGGATACAAGTTTGTCCAGTTGATGCTACTTGTGAGTGTGGTATTTATCTTATTATGTTTGTTTGACCCTTGCACATATAAATGCGTTATCATTACATTACATTGGACTTCATAATGTCCTTCATACATCATAATGTCCAATCTAACGACCAAACAACTAGTGAAACTGGACGATGTTGACAATGATACGGAATGGACTATTTCATCTGCCCAGACTAATCCAGAAACAGACAAATCTGAATACGGACAGTAGTGACTTGTAGAAAAGTCACAATGAGATTGATGTTTAATGCTTTGCCTTTATTTGCATTTTTTTATGTACGGGTTCCATCCCCACAAAAACAGCATATTGTCCAATGAAGATCATGTATTTTATGAAGCATTCATGAAAACCCTATAGGGGAAATGATACGCTGATGTGAGATTGTACATGATTAAGCTTAGTTTAAGGCATATGGGAATATATTCATAACTGATTAATTGATACTAATTAACTAAGTAATTAATTAACTACTTAACTAATTAATTAATTAACTAATACTAATTAAGCAATTGATTAATAATAGTGTGAATCAAGTAGTTGGTCAAGTAGTTGAATAATAATACTGGTATATATCATTTAAAGTTTAGATTTGGTTACAGATTAATGATTAGTAAAATTTTGTGTATTGTCCCAGGGACAAAAGGAGGGAATTGTGGTGGAAATTTCTACTCTAATGATGTTTGTAAGGCCTTGTCCTTCTATGCTTTTCCCTTGTAGCTGTTGTGGATTATGACAAGGGCAGAGGGGACTGGAGACAAGTTGTCGGGAATTAGGCAGAAACAGCTTCCAGTAAACCTTCTAGTAGGCCTTCTAGCAGACCTTGGCAGGTCCAGATTAGCTTGATCAGTAGATGAGCAGGCACTGATTTTGAGCCAATGACTGATCATGTTTTGCTTTTACATGTCTTTCTTTGAATTCTGTCTATAAAATCTTGATGTAATCAATGATCAGGGCCCTTCCTCTCTCAGGCTACATGAGGAGTGTGGGGTCCTGCTGTTCAGCAGAACACAATAAATTGTGAAACCTTTTTTATCTCTTGCCCAAGCCTACCAGTGTGATACTTTATACTTTAAATCTCTCAAACATCAAAACTTCTACAAAACACAGAAATATCGTTAGCTACTGTGGCCTTATATACTGTTCAGACATGCCCTCCTTCCTTCAGCCTTACTAGTAAAAATTCAGCTCACGCACTCATTCCAGTGTTCATTCACTGTTTTACCTATATACCTTGTTACCTAAGTTTTCCATTATCTTTTAACTTATAGGCCCATTCCCACTTCATCAGGCTATAGCCTCATTTCTACATCATCAGGCAATGGTGTTTAGAAGTTGTTTTCTGTGCTGTAATCTTTATTTTTTCTCTGAGCCTTTTTTTTCAACACAACTCTCATTCTGCCATGGGTATGTATGGTCTCCCTTGAACTTGGAAGTTTAATGATTATTAACATTCTTTCCTATATGATCCTCTGCTTTCTTCCGCTGTCCTGATTCTTTAGATAGCCTTTAGTGCTGTTGCTACCAGCTTCTTATTAACTGAATGTTCTAAGTGTACAGGACCTGTTTATGTGAAAATGGTCCATACGTGCTTAATGAAATGCATTGTGTTTTTTCAGCTGCAATTCCTCTATGGGTTGTGCGATTTATTAAAGTTTATGCTCAGCATTGAGCTTTATTCCTGTGTGTATGTGTTTTTATACCATAGTGGGTGTGTTGATGTCTTTTACTTTTCCATATTCATGACTTATGTTCCTATGTTCATGACTTTTACCTATGTTCTTCTGGGGCCTCCACAAGCTTAATGGGCCGCTTACCATATAATGTTTAACTACCCTATACCGTATGCTTCTTCTTTACCTTCTCCCTACTTCACTCTTTTCCTACTTCATATAATTGTACAAGAAAATTTCCCACAGAGAGCACCTTGGGGTACCGAGTGGCGTAGTCTACGATCACTAGGATGTATTCATGGCCCTGGGCTGACTACGGAAGTGGCTCAACGAGATCCATGCCTATCCTTTCAAATGGTACATCGATGATGGGAAAAGGGTGAGAGGCACAGGCGCAGGTTTCTGAGGGGAGGTCCGCTGGCACTGAGCGCAAGCCCGGCAGAAGGCTAGAACCTTCGCGTTCATCGATGCCGGCCACGTGTCCAAGTAGGAGGGGGACAGAGAGGTCTGTGATATGAGGAGTGGCCAATCACTGACCTTGATGCTGGTCTTAACCTGTGAGGCGGGGACAGAGCGGGCATCGCCATGGATACACGAGACCACTAACCTCTCCGCCAGCTTTGTAGAAGGCAGGAGGGTTGTTTGTTCTAGAATAACTGTGCTCCCCGATTCGAGGAGCATGTAGACAGGCCGCCCTTCTACCTCCACAATGGGTTGTGGTGCTTCTGGGGCTGCAGAGGTGTGTAAGCTGCACCATGTGAGCCACTGCTTGTAAGCCTGAGGCAGGAATGGGGCAGTGCTCATTTTCCTTCTCTCCCTGACCAGCTCCGGCTATCATTGTGACTGGTGTGACAGGGACTGGACCATGGCCACCCTCTTGGCGACCTCCTTGGTGGTTAGCTGGTCATACTGCAGCCATCTCTGGACGATTCACAGTAGTTCATCCATTTGGAAGCTGGGATTGCTTCTGGGATCATACTGCCACTTATGGAACTTGCCTGTGGATTTCCTGATTCACTAGGTTGTAATCTTGCATCTTGTAATCTTGTAGGCTGCATTTTTGGCGTCAATGGCATAGTAGGCCAATTGAACATCTACGCTGAGTAGCAAGGATAAAGCATCAGGCCAATCCCACTTAGACCAGCCCTCCTGGTCTGCTGTACACTCAAATGTGTCCAGGAAAGCCTCAACTGTCCTACGCTGTCAGTTTGCTGAGTCGGTACTGAGCATTGCGGCCGGGATCAGGCAGAGTGACCTTCTATAAATTGAGCAACTCCTGGGTTACCGCATGCTGGTGCAAGCTGGACTGCAGTAAATGCTGTAGGATCTGCTCCACGAAGAGGGCAGGGGCTTCTTCCCGTGACCGATGCCCACATTTTCCACCAGTGTAGGGCACTCTAGAGAGGTGGATATGAAAGAGCAGCACTTAGCCGAGAAGTCAAACACACGTTGTGCAGTTTATTTGGTGTTGGGTGCAGTGGGGGTGAGGGAGTGAGAGAGAGATAGAGGGAGGGAGAGAGAGAGAGAGAAACGGAGCAGCACTGGTCAGGGAGCAGGGAAAAATGTTGGAGTGGAAAGCACAGCCAACGGTGAGGTGAGGGGAGCTTGGTCCCAGGAGAGTGGCTTGGGCTCAGTAGGCAGGCGAAGCTTCCTTTAGCAAATCTGAAACAATTAAAAACAAGGGAGACAGTGAATTAGATCCTCTTCCCATCTTACATCCCTTTCTCTGCTGAGCCTAGCTCTCTGCTGTGTTTCCCAGGCAGAGGGTGAGTGCCACAGTGGCGCTCCTGATTGGCTTTCTGCTTTTTGGCGGGAGTTTGGCCGCCCTGCCTCGTACTCTAATACAGCAGCACTGACCATGGCACTGTAGCACTAGGGAGAATTGTTAGTGTGCTTACCATGGTGCTGAACCGCCACTGTTTCTCTCCGCTTTTATCTTGTCAGGGCGAGGTGCGTTTTTTCTGCTGAGTCACACAAGGTTTATGTTTGCAGACCTATAAAAATATCTATCCTACTGAACACATCCTATCTGTGAAACACTGGTAGAGCAATACGACTCTGCTTTTCTCTCTGCCGTCACTCTGTTGCACCAGCCACCAGATGAATGAATAAAAATTTCAAGAGCAAAATGTAGCTTGAATGTGTTTGGAATGTTTACTGGACTATTAAATGTTTTTGGACAAATACTGCTTTATATTTGACAAAATGTCTGCACATAAATATGAAATTTAAACTCAATTAAATGAATAATATTTAAATTTTAAAAGTGATATTTGTGTTAATTATTAATGCCCCATGAAAGTGTCCTTTGATTGGTGACTATTTCAAAGTAAAGCACAATACAGAGAAGCACATTAAACATAGAAAATTCTACATATACTGTATCACTCTTGAAGGCACAAAAAACAAAGCAATGTCAAATTACACATTGAAGAATAAAAGCTGGCATTTGGGGAAATGTAGAATATGGGAATTATATCCATGCAAAAAAAAAATTCCTGATCAGTTAATTATGAACACAATAGGGCAATGGTAATGTTGTATATGTCAGCAGTAGTTTTTTTGTACTTCAGATCTTTTTTTTTACTTCTAGCAAGTTAGTTAGCTGTTGCTTTAGGGCCAGAGCTAGCCCTGTGTCTATAGTGGGCAGATATATTTATTTGTTTATTTATGCCATAAATGTAAATTTAAGACATAGGCAGCAGCATCTTAGTCAACAATAACAATGGCCTTTTTTTCTACAATGTTTATGTTCACTGTGTTTAAATAGGACAAAAGATTATGTTTACTGACAAGAAGTTGTGTTAAATACAGTATGTCCTACTGTATATGTATATACTGCTCAAACTACTGTTTAAAGGACTAAAGTATTTTGTGCCACAAAAATCTCACCCCAATGTGAAAGCATATGATTACAAGACTTCCTAAAGTAGGATAATGTGTGTCCAGTCTCCAGGCTTGACAGTATCATATAGTATGTTGTATATGTCTTATTTTCCTACACTACACAATGCTCAAACCAGGGTTTAAAGAGATGAAATATTGATCCATCAAAAACATAAAAGAATAAAATAGGAAAATTTGTTTGCACATTGGCCCCAAGTTTTCTTTACGCTATAAAATGTAAGACTTTATCAAATAATTAAATCTACAACGTGTTTAAAACCAAGAAACACTCACTCTCTCTCACTCATTTTCTACCGCTTATCCGAACTACCTCGGGTCACGGGGAGCCTGTGCCTATCTCGGGCGTCATCGGGCATCAAGGCAGGATACACCCTGGACGGAGTGCCAACCCATCACAGGGCACACACACACACTGTCATTCACTCACGCAATCACACACTACGGACAATTTTCCAGAGATGCCAATCAACCTACCATGCATGTCTTTGGACCGGGGGAGGAAACCGGAGTACCCGGAGGAAACCCCCGAGGCACGGGGAGAACATGCAAACTCCACACACACAAGGCGGAGGTGGGAATCAAACCCCAACCCTGGAGGTGTGAGGCGAACATGCTAACCACTAAGCCACCGTGCCCCCCCAAGAAACATTACGATACAATTATTCCACCCAGCCCTTAATTATTTTTTCCATATTTTATGGTTTATTATATTAAACACTTGACATGCACTGTCAATGTAGTATATAAGTGTATTACAACCTTGCATTATTTACCTGTATTCTGTCTTTGGATTACATTTTTTTAATGAGCTTATGGAGTCATGGAATTCACACAAAACTCGTCTGTTATGCTTGCACTCAGATGATAGTTTATTGCCCATCAACAAAGTCGATTAGTTTAAGAGGAGATGATTACAAGTTTGAAAAATATATATATTAGAGTAGTTGATTATATAACATGCAAAAGTGAAGTATTCCACGACTCAGACTCCAGCACTTTACAGTATGTTGTGCATGGTTGCATATTTAAAGCTGATTCCTTTTCAGACTGAACAGAGGCCACTGGGGAGAAAGCTGCAGTCCCTTTAGTTTGTGGCTAGCAGGAAAAAAGTATAGTTGTAATATAGAACATAAAATATCTTTCATATAGTATTTGTATTGTAGAATTAATAATATAATATAATATAATTATAATATAATATAATATAATATAATATAATATAATATAATATAATATAATATAATGAGTTGAAAAAGGAATACAGACCAGGAAGACCATTTCAGGGAAACCTGCAGAAAACATATTAATTGTTTAAATTAAAAAAGATTGCATATGCTGTATTTAAATTCTGTAATTAAATGGATAGACATTATTGTGAAAAGGGGCTTAGAGGTCTTACCCAAGATTGAATATACAAACAAAAATAAACATTATAGATTTAGCGTCACTGTATATGTGCATAATGAATAAATACTGAATAAAAGCTGTAATGTATTAGACTTTGTTTAAAAGTATGTACTTCAATTTTACTGAAATTAATTACTTTTTTAACTTAAATAAAATATTATTATAATTATTAGAAATTAATTATATAAAATAACTTTATTTCTTTCCTGTTTATTCAATGTTACTGAAAAGAGGTTTAAAAAAGAATTGTCAGGGAGAAACTCACACTTTAACGGTGCAGGTATAGGACACTGTGAGGTACTTAGCAGTTTCTTTACAATGATCTGTAAAGATGGTGGAGGAAGCTTCAACTGTGCACTTCTTCAGACCATTGCACCTGAACATGAAAGTAAGATGTTAACATGGTCTCTTTTAGCATTCAACAAGAAGTCAGTCTACTAAGTAAAAGTAAAAAAAATAAAGAATGGACAAACAAAATGGTTACAGTGTCGCCACAGCTGAGAATGTGTTTGGAGCGAAGCAGTTGGTGTTCTGGGTCAAACCGTTGGGAATTCCACTTGAACAGGTTACAGAATCAGCACGCCCAAAGTTCGCATTCAAGATCTCAATAGTATTTGCTCCTGCACAGATATACAGACGAGCTTACTGTAGAGTAGCAGAAACATTAAAGTACATAAATAACTTAGTACTGCAACTATAAGAAAAAAACATTCTTACCACAGTCCAGTGTGCGGTAGCCATGTTCACAGACGACAGATACATCTAGATAAACAAGACAAAGCAAATGCATACAATATAATATTCTAATATAATACTAAATAGCATGATGCGATTGCACATGAGCATTGAATAAAGCACATCACTCTACTTTAATGTTTTGCATAAATTGCCAACAGAAGCTTGCAGAAGGTGAGCAAGAGGTATCACTATTGGATCAGTATTAGTGTGTTGACAGTGAACATCTTGGATCCTGCAATTTGATACCAATTTCATAAGACATAAAACACACTCCCACTCTATAGACTACTTACTGCCATTGATGCACTTGTACGTGGTGTTGTAATATTTATCGATTCCTATACATGGGTCATGGGTGTCAAGCAAATCCGTCTTTACCTCACACTCTCTTAGTCCGTTACATCTGTTTGGGTAAACAGACCAAATGCTCTCAGAGGGTTATGGTGTAAGCTTATTATTTTGAGAATTTTGGAAAAAAGAAATGAAAGAACTTTAATATGTAGAAATTCTCTCATTCTAATTATCACGAAGAAAAATACAATCATAATGCAAGTCTATTTAGCTCAGAAGGGTTGATGCAACTCTGGGAGAGTGAATTTCTCTTACTATTGTTAATTTAAGTCTGGCTAGTGAAAGCTGCTCTGGTGTGATTGACCCCAGTGTGAAACAGAGCAACTGTACTGTAGCTGATTGAATTGACTATCAATTCAAAACAGCGTGTCTTGAAGCATTTTGTTCCTCTAATTCCAAAGTAATGTCTCGTTTAAAAAAAAGCGCTGATACTTAAAACTCCTTCTATAAGTATTATGTAATCAGTTGTTCATTGGAAACTTTACCATATCACCAATTACACGTTCAAAAAATTAGATCATGTACAATGTTAGCAATACAAGATCCCATGTAAAAATAGTTACTCTAGAAAGAATAAGGTATTAAGCACAGTCCTGTTGTATTTTATATAGAGCTGCTTTTGTAGAACATTAATCAACACTTTGTGATAAACTAGATTTCAGCATTTAGCAGTGCAGTGGTATCAATTATTGAATTCTAGAATTTATATTAAATCACTTGTTTAAATTTCTGCCACAATTGGTAGATCTTTTTGTATATAATAACTGAAGAAATACTGAACCTGTCAGCAATAGTGGAAATAGTACTGTAACAGTGGATGTCATTATCTTGAAGACGGGGACGTCCAGTACTGCAGATTTTGTCATCCGTACGGCCATACACAGTAGACATCACGTTTATCACTCCAGTGTCTGGAAAAAAAAGAACATACATTATTCATTCAAATGTAAAGAAATATAGACTTACATCACTGCTGTATCTACTTTTCTATAATAATGCAATGTTTTCATGCCACTACACAGTATGAAAAACGCTTAAACTTACCACAAGTGAGACGCTGGACATCACCATCACAGGTAATCACATTTTCTGAAAGAACTGATTAATCACACAGATATCATCAACCTGACTGATTGCTTCAGGTTTTCTGTAAAACAGTTATCACATGTTAGGTTATTTGAAATAATGTTTTTATATATTACCTGTAGGAACAGGAATCATTTGACCAGGAACCCGTTGACCTAATCAGTTGACCAATACAGTAAAACACAATCTTACAATTAACATAAAATTCATTCTAATAATTTTTTCATTATTTTATTTTATTCTAATATTATTTCTCCTGTTACTTATGGGTGAGTAGAGTAAGCTTTCGCAAACTTACTAAGACTAACACGCAAGCCAGGTGCTGCAATAAGCACTGTAAAGCAAACACAGATAACAAACACAAATGGAAGAGGTAAAAATTAGATTAACACACACATGGATTTTATAAGGAACAGTATGGAAGAAACTTACTGGTGAGTAGAGTGAGCTTCAGGCAGAGCATCATGATGCTGAATGTGTTGAAGCAGTGATGTTTGATGTAGATGCTGTGGGATGTGTTGAAGTGCTGCACCACTGGCTCTGATCTCCTTATATATAGTATTTTGAATACAAGTAAATGAAAACAAAATAATTACACTAAAGCCTCTCCCTTGATCCACCTGGAATGCTTTATAATTAGATAATTATACATACAATTTTGAAAATTTAGTTTGACACATGATATTGGCTAAACCTTTAGAGCATCTGCATTAAAAAAAAAGAAAGCACCCAAGAAAAGAAATAATTTTCATGCCTGTGGTAGTTTGTTTTTATACTAAAATACACTTTTATATGGTGTTTAGATACTAATATTAATTTAATATTAAATTAAAATTAAATTAAAAAAAAATCAATTAATTCTAATTTAAGGAACCATCTACTGTAAATAAATCCAATACATTAAAAGAATTATCCAATTAATGCAAATATTTAATGATGTTAGAATTTACATTTATGACGGTTCCAGTGAAAATATAAATGTTAGATGTTGCATCAAGAATTCTATTTTAAAATATGTTTCACTCCACTTTTGTTGGAAAATACAGTTTTTCACATGAGAGAACCCTAAACTAAACACTATGATAATCATTTTAAAATAATAAACAAAAATAAAAACAAGTGCACACATTCTTTATTCCCTTATTATTTCTTGCATTAGTGCCCGTTTAGCACTTATAGGACCGAAATACATTACAGATATGCTAATTAAATATAAACCAAGCAGACTACTCAGATCATTAGGATCAGGTCAATTAGAGATACCAAGGGTTTATTCAAAACAAGGTGCGTCAGCATTTAGTTATTATGCCACCTATAGCTGGAATCAGCTTCCAGAAGAGATCAGATGTGCTTCAACAGTAGACACTTTTAAATCAAGATTAAAAACACATCTGTTTAACTCTGCATTTACTAAATGAGCACTGTGCTGCTTCACACTGACTGCACTTTTTATCCAAATTACTTTTACTACTGTTTTATTCTTTTTAACATATTTTAAACTGTTTTTTATTGAAATCACATTTATTTTTATATCTTTAATTGTTCTTTGTTTTTATTATGATTTTATCATATGTCTCTTATTTTTACATATATTTTTTTTCTCTCTTATAAACTGTTTTCTAATTTCTATGTAAAGCACTTTGAATGACCTCTGTGTACGAAATGTGCTATACAAATAAACTTGCCTTGCCTTGCC